>NC_092162.1:67393678-67586209 GCF_045791955.1 Oncorhynchus clarkii lewisi
CTTCTCAGTTTCCTACCCTCCTTACTCTCTCACGACTGGTCTTGACCTCCTCCTCTCCTCCTCATCACCTTTCCTCCTCCTCATCCCCTCTCCTCCACCTCATCCCCTCTCTCCCTCTCCTCCACCTCATCCCCTCTCTTCCTCTCCTCCTGTCTTCTGAAAATACTCTCCAATATAGTTATTCCTTTCTTGTCCATCTTCCTTCCCTCTGTTATCAGTTCTGTGTTGTATGTGGAACCATAGTTTTGCTAGTAGGCGGGATCTAATGTGGAGGTGGGGTCTACTCTATCCATCCATCTGTGGTCCCATGTGGCTAAGTTGGAAGAGCATGGCACATGCAAAGCCAGGGTTGTGGGTTAGATTCCCACGGGGGGCCAATATGAAAATGTATGCACTCACTACTAGATTAGAGTGTCTCCTAAATTATATATATATCTATACAGTGTTTTTGATCATGAAAGGGCCCTACTCTTATGTGAACACAGCCAGTCCATTAGACTCTCAAAGACAATGCTACACTGTAGTTTATGTTGTTCCACTTTCCTTGCCTGGCAGGATTGAGCAGTAATGTACTGTTTGTTCCAACCCTGCAGTGTAGAGTAACTGTGCTGAATCACCCTTTGACAGAGAGGTTGTCACCTTATCTCATCACTCATAACCCCCTCTGGGATCTCTACAGCCACAGGGCGTGAGCTAGGAGGAGGAAGCCATGATGGCTTTCCTGTTATTGGCTGTCACTTAGCAACGTAAAACCCTCTGCGCCAATCAAAGCCTTTCGATTCGGAAAACAGGGTAACATGATTAAATACAAAAATAAACAATCCCTCTTACACGCGCGCGCACACACACACACGCACACGCGCACACGCACACACACACGCTCCCATAAAGTAGTAGTAAACAGAGTAAAGAAGATCAGATCGATAGGAGCTGAACTCTCTGGGATGTTTCCTGTCGTGCTGAGCAATTAGTGCTTTTTGAGGTCAGTTTTGGTTAGGTTCGATTATTACAAAAATAATGTTTTAAAATGTTTTGACACGTTAAATGCATGATGAAATAATGGCATTAAAATCATTTTTAGATATTTTTAATGGTAATTCCAAAGCCAAAAATAGTGGACATTCAATTGCCAAAACATAGAAAATATTCCATTGTCTCTGTCAGCTCCACATTGGGTAGACATCGATATAAAAAATAATAAATGACTATGAAATAATAAAATATGTATATATTACATAGTTTTTATTTGATAACTTTATTATTTGTCTCTTCTCAAAGTCATCATCTCTGCTCAGACAGTAGCAGCCAGCTAGACAACGTTATCTCTGTGCTCCCCATACTGTACCGTCTGTAGTCATCATATTTATCTAGCCTGCCAAAGTATGCCGCACAGCTGTCTGACAAAATCATTTGACTAGTTCTTCAAAGTAGATATGGCATAGTTTCACGAACTGTCACTCTCAGTCCCTCTCGTTGTCGTGTTGTGTAGCCTACATTCCTCTCTCATGCGATCTGTGCGTAAAAGTGCATTCGTCAGCCTCAATGGATTGTGGTTAGTGTAGTTAATTACCACGTTTCTGCGCTGAACTAGGATGTATATTTGCTTAATGAAAACTACAACTCCCTTAAGCCCAGCGTCAAACATCATTCTTGACTTAATTTCTCTCGTGAAAGATTTGATTTCTCTCTAGATTATTGCTGCGTTGGGCTCACACAAAAAAAAACAGAAATGGAATTCAAGTAATTGAACCGACATCGGACAATTAGTTGTTTAATAAGCGGGAAAAAACTCAGCACTCAGCACTAGACTCAGCACTCAGCACTAGACTTTCCGATCCTCTTCTTCTCTGCTCCAGCCTACAGCACCAATATCCCTGGTTGACAGGAGCAGGCAGGCAGTATTTCCTACTACTTACATCATAAGGCATTCATACAGGATTTATTAAGCTCTCTTATGTAACAGCATCCCCAGCCAGAACCACTGGCAGCATCAGAAAGGTCCAGCAGCATGCAAGAAGCTTCAACGCTGATGACAGAGACATGCGGACAGAGAGAGGAGAGAGGGAAGGAGGCCAGAGATCGATGGAGAGTCTTCATATATTAGAGAGAGAAAGAAATAGAGAGAATGTTCATGTTCTCCCGGGGAAAGGTGACCTCGACTAATCTCATACACAACCAATAACTTCCTGTACAGGACTCTGCAGCGCGCATGTGTTTGAGGAAGAAAGATAATAGATAGAGAGAGAGAGAGAGAGAGAGAGATGGGAAGAGAGAGAGAGAGAGATGGGAAGAAAGAGAGAGAGAGAGATGGGAAGAGAGAGAGAGAGAGAGAGAGATGGGAAGAAAGAGAGAGAGAGATGGGAAGAAAGAGAGAGAGAGATGGGAAGAAAGAGAGAGAGAGAGATGGGAAGAGAGAGGGAGAGAGAGAGATGGGAAGAGAGAGAGAGAGAGAGATG
Organism: Oncorhynchus clarkii lewisi; assembly: GCF_045791955.1. Classification (NCBI taxonomy): domain Eukaryota; kingdom Metazoa; phylum Chordata; class Actinopteri; order Salmoniformes; family Salmonidae; genus Oncorhynchus; species Oncorhynchus clarkii. The sequence goes on from NC_092162.1 coordinate 67,396,135, forward strand.
GGAAGAAAGAGAGAGAGAGATGGGAAGAAAGAGAGAGAGAGAGAGATGGGAAGAGAGAGGGAGAGAGATGGGAAAAAAGAGAGAGAGAGATGGGAAGAGAGAGAGAGAGAGATGGGAAGAGAGAGGGAGAGAGATGGGAAGAGAGAGGGAGAGATGGGAAGAAAGAGAGAGAGAGATGGGAAGAGAGAGAGATGGGAAGAGAGAGAGAGAGATGGGAAGAGAGAGAGAGAGAGAGATGGGAAGAGAGAGGGAGAGAGATGGGAAGAGAGAGAGAGGGAGAGAGAGATGGGAAGAGAGAGAGAGAGAGAGATGGGAAGAAAGAGAGAGAGAGATGGGAAGAGAGAGGGAGAGAGAGAGATGGGAAGAGAGAGAGAGATGGGAAGAGAGAGAGAGAGATGGGAAGAGAGAGAGATGGGAAGAGAGAGAGAGAGAGAGATGGGAAGAAAGAGAGAGAGAGATGGGAAGAAAGAGAGAGAGAGAGATGGGAAGAGAGAGGGAGAGAGATGGGACGAAAGAGAGAGAGAGATGGGAAGAAAGAGAGAGAGAGAGATGGGAAGAGAGAGGGAGAGAGATGGGAAGAGAGAGGGAGAGATGGGAAGAAAGAGAGAGAGAGATGGGAAGAGAGAGAGAGAGAGAGATGGGAAGAAAGAGAGAGAGAGATGGGAAGAAAGAGAGAGAGAGAGATGGGAAGAGAGAGGGAGAGAGATGGGAAGAAAGAGAGAGAGAGATGGGAAGAAAGAGAGAGAGAGAGATGGGAAGAGAGAGGGAGAGAGATGGGAAGAGAGAGGGAGAGATGGGAAGAAAGAGAGAGAGAGATGGGAAGAGAGAGAGAGATGGGAAGAGAGAGAGAGAGATGGGAAGAGAGAGAGATGGGAAGAGAGAGAGAGAGAGAGAGATGGGAAGAAAGAGAGAGAGAGAGATGGGAAGAAAGGGAGAGATGGGAAGAAAGAGAGAGAGAGATGGGAAGAGAGGGAGAGATGGGGAGAGAGAGAGAGAGATGGGAAGAAAGAGAGGGAGAGATGGGAAGAGAGAGGGAGAGATGGGAAGAAAGAGAGAGAGAGAGATGGGGAGAGAGAGAGAGAGATGGGAAGAAAGAGAGAGAGAGAGAGAGATGGGAAGAAAGAGAGAGAGATGGGAAGAGAGAGAGAGAGATGGGAAGAGAGAGAGATGGGAAGAGAGAGAGAGAGATGGGAAGAGAGAGAGAGAGATGGGAAGAGAGAGAGAGAGAGAGAGATGGGAAGAAAGAGAGAGAGAGAGATGGGAAGAAAGGGAGAGATGGGAAGAAAGAGAGAGAGAGATGGGAAGAGAGGGAGAGATGGGGAGAGAGAGAGAGAGATGGGAAGAAAGAGAGAGAGAGAGAGAGATGGGAAGAAAGAGAGAGAGATGGGAAGAGAGAGAGAGAGATGGGAAGAGAGAGAGATGGGAAGAGAGAGAGAGAGATGGGAAGAGAGAGAGAGAGATGGGAAGAAAGAGAGAGAGATGGGAAGAAAGAGAGAGAGAGAGATGGGAAGAAAGAGAGAGAGAGAGAGAGAGATGGGAAGAAAGAGAGAGATATGGGAAGAGAGAGAGAGAGATGGGAAGAGAGAGAGAGAGATGGGAAGAGAGAGAGAGAGATGGGAAGAGAGAGCAAGATGGGAAGAGAGAGAGAGGTGGGAAGAGAGAGAGAGGTGGGAAGAGAGAGAGAGATGGAAAGAGAGAGAGAGATGGGAAGAGAGGGAGAGATGGGAAGAGAGAGAGAGAGATGGGAAGAGAGAGAGAGATGGAAAGAGAGGGAGAGATGGGAAGAGAGAGAGAGAGAGAGAGAGATGGGAAGAGAGAGAGAGAGATGGGAAGAGAGAGAGAGATGGGAAGAGAGAGAGAGAGATGGGAAGAGAGAGAGAGATGGGAAGAGAGAGAGAGAGAGATGGGAAGAGAGAGAGAGAGAGAGATGGGAAGAGAGAGAGAGAGATGGGAAGAGAGAGAGAGATGGGAAGAGAGAGAGAGATGGGAAAAGAGAGAGAGAGATGGGAAGAGAGAGAGAGAGAGATGGGAAGAGAGAGAGAGAGAGATGGGAAGAGAGAGCAAGATGGGAAGAGAGAGAGAGGTGGGAAGAGAGAGAGAGGTGGGAAGAGAGAGAGAGATGGAAAGAGAGAGAGAGAGATGGGAAGAGAGGGAGAGATGGGGAGAGAGAGCAAGATGGGAAAAGAGAGCGATGGGAAGAGAGAGAGAGAGAGAGATGGGAAGAAAGAGAGAGAGAGAGATGGGAAGAAAGAGAGAGAGAGATGGGAAGAAAGAGAGAGAGAGAGATGGGAAGAGAGAGGGAGAGAGAGAGATGGGAAGAGAGAGAGAGAGAGAGATGGGAAGAAAGAGAGAGAGAGATGGGAAGAAAGAGAGAGAGAGAGATGGGAAGAGAGAGGGAGAGAGATGGGAAGAAAGAGAGAGAGAGATGGGAAGAGAGAGAGAGAGAGATGGGAAGAGAGAGGGAGAGAGATGGGAAGAGAGAGGGAGAGATGGGAAGAAAGAGAGAGAGAGATGGGAAGAGAGAGAGATGGGAAGAGAGAGAGAGAGATGGGAAGAGAGAGAGAGAGAGAGATGGGAAGAGAGAGGGAGAGAGATGGGAAGAGAGAGAGAGGGAGAGAGAGAGATGGGAAGAGAGAGAGAGAGAGAGAGATGGGAAGAAAGAGAGAGAGAGATGGGAAGAGAGAGGGAGAGAGAGAGATGGGAAGAGAGAGAGAGATGGGAAGAGAGAGAGAGAGATGGGAAGAGAGAGAGATGGGAAGAGAGAGAGAGAGAGAGATGGGAAGAAAGAGAGAGAGAGATGGGAAGAAAGAGAGAGAGAGAGATGGGAAGAGAGAGGGAGAGATGGCAAAAGTATGATGGCACCTGCTCGTTGAACATCTCATTCCAAAATCATGAGCATTAATATGGAGTTGGTCCCCCCTTTGCTGCGATAACAGCCTCCACTCTTCTGGGAATGCTTTCCACTAGAAGTTGGAACATTACTGTGGGGACTTGCTTCCATTCAGCCACAAGAGCATTTGTGAGTTTGGGCACTGATGTTGGGCGATTAGGCCTGGCTCGCAGTCGGCATTCCAATTCATCCCGAAGGTGTTCGATGGGGTTTAGACCAGGGCTCTGTGCAGGCCAGTGAAGTTCTTCCACACCGATTTCAACAAACCATTTCTGTATGGACCTCGCTTTGTGCACGGGGGCATTGCATGCCGAAACAGGAAAGAGCCTTCCCCAAACTGTTGCCACAATGTTGGAAGCAGAGAATCGTCTAGCATGTCATTGTATGTGTTAAGATTTCCCTTCACTGGAACTAAGGGGCCTAGCCCGAACCATGAAAAACGGCCCTAGATCCTTATTCCTCCTCCACCAAACTTTACAGTTGGCCATATGCAGTCAGGCAGGTAGCGTTCTCCTGGCATCCGCCAAACCCAGACTCATCCATTGGACTGCCAGATGGTGAAGTGTGATTCATCACGCCAGAGAACGCGTTTTTCCACTGCTCCAGAGTCGAATGGCGGTGAACTTTACACCCCTCCAGCCGACGCTTGGCATTGCGCATGGTGATCTTATGCTTGTGTGCGGCCGCTCGGCCAGGGAAACCCATTTCATGAAGCTCCCGACGAACAGCTCTTGTGCTGACGTTGCTTCTAGAGGCAGTTTGGAACTCGATAGTGAGTGTTGCAACCGAGGACAGATGATTTTTATGCGCTACGCACTTCATCACTCGGCGGTCCCGTTCTGTGAACTTGTGTGGCCTACCACTTTGCGGCTGAGCCGTTGTTGCTCCTAGACGTTCCCACTTCACAATAACAGCACTTGCAGGTGCCCAGGGCAGCTCTAGCAGGGCAGAAATTTTACGAACTGACTTGTTGGAAAGGTGGCATCCTATGACGGTGCCACGTTGAAAGTCACTGAGCTCTTCAATAAGGCTATTGTACAGCAGATCTTTGTCTAGGGAAATTTCATGGCTGTGTTCAATTTTTGTACACTTGTCAGCAACGGGTGTGGCTGAATTAGCTGAATAAACTAATTTGAAGGGGTGTCCACATACTTTTGTATATCTAGTGTATATTAATGTGCTTGAAAAATGAAACAACGCAGGTTAATATTTCCCTCTTCTGTGTTTCAGTAGACTAGTGAAACTCTCTGTGGCTTCTGACTCACAATGTACAGTACACCCTACGGATTGGATAGAGAGACAGAGTGACTCATAGCAGCTCTATCACTGTCCCTGGGTACACACACACACACACACACACACACACACACACAGTATGGGCCTGAGGACACACACTTAGTGTTGTGAATTCTGTAATGAATGTATTGTATGTAATGTTTTTATAACAGAAAAAGTAGCAGTCACACCAGAAACCTAGCACAGCATCCTAGCTCTCTCTCTCTCTCGCTCAATCACTGTCTATACCCACACTCATCACTCTAGTATTTACGAACCTGGTAGCTGGTTTCTGAATATCTGATATCTGAGCAGTTGTGGTGGAACAGCTGCTATAGAATAAGTTACATACATTTGCTTTAGGCCCAATGGTTGATCTGACAGTTTTTCTAAAGCATAATAAGTCTATGTTTGTTTTCAGCGCTGCACTTCTCCTCCCTGGATGATGATAACTCACACGCTCTTATCAGGACGGCCGGCACAGCCAGCCGATAGTGGAGCATGTCCCCGCTCACAACACCAGCCCAGCACAGCTCCTAATGCCACACATATTAACATCATCACACTGACAACATGTATGAGTGGAGAGTACACTCCCAGTCACAACCAAAAGATCAAACAACTTTAAGTAGGACTCCCAGCTAAGTAGGACTCCCAGCTAAGTAGAACTCCCAGCTAAGTAGGACTCCCAGCTAAGTAGGACTCCAAGCTAAGTAGGACTCCAAGCTAAGTAGGACTCCCAGCTAAGTAGGACTCCCTGCTAAGTAGGACTCCCAGCTAAGTAGGACTCCCAGCTAAGTAGGACTCCCAGCTAAGTAGGACTCCCAGCTACAACCCTAAAGACATGGTTCAGCTCTGACAGAACACAGCTCCAGTGCAGTAGTCTACCTCAAACTGGTTTCAGGTAGGCTTCTCCTGTATGTCCAAAGGGGACAGTGTGAGCTCTGAGGCCAAGTGGAAAGTAGCTTGCGGCACTCGGCAGGACAACACATTTCATTACGAAGAATCTCAAAAAAAATCCTGCCTAGTCACTGCACTGCAGAGCAGCTTACAGCAGCAGAGCTCTGTACACCCATCCACGAAAATGCTACGAGAGGGGAGGGGGAGGAAAACGGGAGAGGGAGGGGTAGAGGAGTAAGGGAAGAGAGGTTTCGAGAGGGGGAGAAGAGGGGGGTGGAGAAGAGGGGTGTGGGAAGATAGGGGAGGGAGAGGGAAGAGAGGGGGAGGAGAGGTGGAGAGCGGGAGGAGGAGAAGCGAGGTGGAGAGGGGGAGAAGAGGGGTGAGGGAAGAGAGGGGAAGGAGTGCGGGAGAGGGAAGAGAGGGGGAGGAGAAGCGAGGTGGAGAGGGGAGTTAAGGAGAGGGGAGCCATGTTGGGCTGACATCTGGATATCCCCTTCTGAGAAACAGCAAGAGCACCCTCCACTAAAGTGACAAAGATTATCATAACAAATGTTGCCACATCCAATGTTTATGTGTGTTGCCATCTTTGTTAACATATTCAGGAACCTGTCCTCGCCCTGGAATTGTGGTTTAAGCAAGCAGGCCTGATATGTAAACAATGTATACATATTAGGACTGGGAATTTCCCCCTAGGGACCTCACCATACGATATTATCACCATACTTAGGTGCTGATACGATATGTATGGCAATTCTCACGATTCTTACGGTCCTATATATATTGCAATTCGATGAATCAGACATTGCTCGCCATATGTCTGCTGCAGAGGCGCAAAAGACATCCATTAGGAAACGAGTTTTGATCAATCGGGGAAATAAAAGTACAGATTTGTTTTGTTTTTAAGTAGATAGAGAACAAGATTTAGGAGGAAAAATACCAGCGTTTTGGTGCAGGTACATCTGACTAGCACAACAAAAATTATATTGTAATAATGTCAAATATAATATTGCAATAATGTCAAATATAATATTGCAATAATGTCAAATATAATATTACAATAATGTCAAATATTGTAAATTCATCAGTTATTCTGCGCTCTGGTACGTTCGTAAATTCATCAGTTATTCTGCGCTCTGGCACACTCAGATGAGAGTGCTCTGAAACCGGAGTAGATAACCAGAGCGAATTTACGAAAGCACCAGAATGTCCATTGAGAACGCACAATGACTATACCACTTAGCTAAGCTAAGAATTACAGGATTCATCATGTCAATAAACGTTTGGTAGTTAGTTAGATAGCATATAGTTAATATACTGGCAGGTTTGATGTATTAGTAGGCAACTAACGTTAGGTAGCTAGCTAACATACCGGTACATACTGCTGTAATGATGTGGTTCGTAAGGACAGCATAGATCACACATTTTCAGCCAACATAACGTGTAAGGTAACTTATTTGAAAAGTCATTACTTTATTACATTGCCCAACATTTTCTTAACATTTGTCATAATTAGTTAAAGCAATGAATTTGTATCCACTCTCATTAGATATTTTCCTCCATTTTCTTCAAATCTGAAAACGATGTGAAGCCACGCCCATTTTTTTAAGAATTGCATTATGGGCCCTAAAAGCACGGAAATAAGTGTCCACTGCTTGTATACTTTGTGTTTTCGCAGTTGTTGTACGACATCCGGTAACTTTTGGCATACTAACTATATCCATACTATGACCAATAAGCAAACTACATACTCAATTTACATCACAAATAGTATGGTTAGTAAGGTTAGTATGAGTATTTGAACACAGCTTTAATTTTTCAATTTGAGCGCTCTCCAGAAAGATCCTGACATCCCGTTGCAGCATCCTGCCCCTAACTGACCAGAGACCCCTCTCGCTGAGCAGTCTATCTGTGATGTTATCAGGACCTCTAGAAACCCTGTTGAACCAGAGACTGTGCGAGTGTACTGTACATGTGCCCAATGGCCATTAGCGCTCCCTGTTAGCTCCACACTGCTGTTAGGAGTGTTATTTACAGGCTTGGCTCAGGGCATTGTCCACCGTGATTCACCCCCATTGCCAAGAAAGCAACAACAACAAAAATATGAAGTACATGTGGATTCGTAATCTCACTAAGCACAATATTTCTCTCTGAGCCATGATCAGTGTAGGGACATGGTGGAACAGGAAATACATGTTTTCTACATTCAATCTTTCGATTAGATTGCCTTCAGGATGAAGATGGCATCGTGTACAGGGACATCACATTAACAAAGAAGAAACCAAAAGTAGCTTGTTGGGAAAACATGCAAAACTGGGACAAATTGAAAAAGATGTCCCAAAGAGACAAGTTGATAGGAAATGAAGCTGTCAAAATGATCTAAACTGGAGGACCATGGTGACTTTGTCAAGTTTAAAAAGGTCCGATGTTGGAAAAAAAAGAATACCCTGAATAAGAGGTAATATGGCGATCTGCGTTTCAGCACAATTGACAGATGCTTGGAATTCCAGAGTTCAGCATTTGTACTGTGGAGAGCGACCGGCTCACAGGAATAATGACATGAAAAGGTCTTTCCAGGAAGAAAGAAGCTTGGAAGAGGAAGGCTCCAGGATGAAAGAAGCTTGGAAGAGGAAGGCTCCTCTAACTAGAACTTTGGTAGCCCGTTTCAGCATATTGACTTATCCAACTAAACTTTAGGATTGTGAATAATAGAGGAAAGATAGATCCAGACATCCAGAGAGTAAGATATTGTGGGTTCAGTGGTTAGAGTGCTATAGGAGAGGGTCACTGGCTCAGATTACATTCCTGTTGCCCTTCAACAAGATGGTGCTATAGTTGGATATCACTGCATGCAAATCCCCAATGAAACAAAGAACAAAGAATCAGTCAGATAATGCAAATTAAATCAACCCATCTATCCGTCAGTCATTCGGACTGCTTTCATTTAGCATGAAATGCAATTCCCTTGCCTGGAGTCACTGCAGTAATTGTGCTAAATGCTTTACTTATATAGTGAGCAGTGTCCGGGTGAAAGCTTGGAGCACATTGAGACAATAAGGCCGGTGAAAAGACAACTGCTTAATGGACTAACAAAGCTGCTTGTGGGTCTAGGAGGAGAAGTCAATCAAAATCAAATCAAACCGAATACAACAGGTGCAGACCTTACCGTGAAATGCTGAATACAACAGGTGCAGACCTTACCGTGAAATGCTGACTTACAAGCCCTTAAACAACAATGCAGTTCCAGAAATGGAGTTAATAAAATATTTACTAAATAAATTATAGTAAAAAATGTAATAAAAAGTAACAGAATAAAATGACATAGCAATAACGAGGCTATAGACAAAGGGTACAGGTTAGTCAAGGTAATGTAGATGTAGGTAGGGGTAAAGTGGCATAGATGCATAGATAATAAACAGCAAGTATCAGCAGTTTTAAAACAAAACGGGGGTCAATGTAAATATTCCGGGTGGCCATTTTATTAATTGTTCAGCAGTCTTATAGAAGCTGTTTGGGAGACTTTTGGTCCTAGACTTTGCGCTCCGGTACCGCTTGCCGTGCGGTAGCAGAGAGAACAGTCTATGACTTGCGTGACTGGAGTTTTTGACAATTTTTGTAATTTTTTTTAACTAGGCAGTTAAGAACAAATTCTTATTTTTGATGACGGCCTAGGAAAAAGTGGGTTAACTGCCTTGTTCAGGGGCAGAACGACAGATTTTTACCTTGTCAGCTCTGCGATTTGATCTTGCAACCTTTCGATTATTGGCCCAACACTCTAACCACTAGGCTACCTGCTGCCTTCCTCTGACACCACCTAGTAAATAGGTCCTGGATGTCAGGAAGCTTGGCCCCAGTGATATATTGGGTCGTATGCAACCGGTCAAGATGCTCTCGATGGTGCAGTTGTAGAACCTTTTGAGGATCTGAGGACCCATGCCAAATCTTTTCAGTCTCCCGAGGGGAAAAAGGTGTTGTCATGCCCTCTTCACAACTGTCTTGGTGTGTTTGGACCATGATAGTTTGTTTGTGATGTGGACACCAAGGAACTTGAAACTCTCAACCCGCTCCACTACAGCCCTGTCAATGTTAATGGGGGCCTGTTCGGCCCTCCTTTTCCTGTAGTCCACGATCAGCTCCTGTGTCTTGCTCACATTGAGGGAGAGGTTGTTGTCCTGGCAGTGTCTGATCTCCTCCCTATAGGCTGTCTCATTGTTGTCGGTGATCAGGCCAACACTGTTGTGTCGTCAGCAAACTTAATGATGGTGTTGGAGTCGTGCTTGGCCCCGCAGTCATGGGTGAACAGGGAGTAAGCACACATCCCTGAGGGGCCCCGGTGTTGAGGATCAGTGTGGTATATGTGTTTATTTCCTACCCTTACCACTTGGGGGGCGGCCCGTCAAGAAGTCCAGGATTCAGTTGCAGAGGAAGGTGTTTAGTCTCAGGGTCCTTAGCTTAGTGATGAGCTTTGTGGGCACTATGGTGTTGAATGATGGAGTTTGTCCGGGTGGGAAAGGGCAGTGTGGATTGCGATTGTGATTGGGTCATCCGTGAATTTGTTGGGGCAGTATGCAAATTGGAGTGGGTCTAGGGTTTCCGGGATGATGGTGTGGATATGAGCCATGACCAACCTTTCAAAGCACTTCATGGCTACTGTGAGTGATATGGGGCGGTAGTCATTTAAGCAGGTTACCTTAGTATTCTTGGGCACAGGGACTATGGTGGTCTGATTGAAACATGGGGGTATCACAGACTCGGTCAGGGAGAGGTTGAAAATATCAGTGAAGACACTTGTCAGTTGGTGCGCGCATGCACTGAGTACATGCTCTGGTAATCTGTCTGGCCGTGTGGCCTTATGAATGTTGACCTGTTTAAAGGTCTTGCTCACATCGATTACGGAGAGTGTGATCACACAGTCGTCCTTAACAACTTGTGCTCTCATGCATGCTTCAGTGTCGCTTGCCTCAAAGCGAGCATAAAAGGCATTTAGCTCATCTGGTAGGCTCGTGTCACTGGGCAGCTCGCGGCTGGGTTTCCCTTTGTAGTCCGTAATAGTTTGCAAGCCCTGCCACATCTGACGAGCATCAGAGCCTGTATAGTAGGATTCAATCTTAGTTCTGTATTGATGCTTTGCTTGTTTGATGGTTCATCTGAGGTCATAGTGGGATTTCTTATAAGTGTCCGGTTTAGTGTCCCGCTACTTGAAAGTGGCAGCTCTAGCCTTTAGCTCGGAGGGCTGTTGCCTGTAATCCATGGCTTCTGGTTGGGATATGTACTTATGGTCACTGTGGGCATGACATCGTCAATGCACTTATTGATGAAGCCGGTGACTGAGGTGGTATACTCCTCAATGCCATTGGATGAATCACTTATATAGCTCATTGAGTGCGGTCTTAGTGCCAGCATTGGTTTGTGGTGGGAAATAGACGGCTATGAATAATATAGATGAGAACTCACTTGGTAGATAGTGTGGTCTACCTCCGGAGGAGTTGGAGAGAGAGATATGTACAATGGAGACTGACAGGAAACAGCATGCTATGACAGTGATGGCCAAGCTACCATGGAGACAGTCATTCCGCCACTTATCCAAAAGGTGAGTTGCTCAATGCCCAGTAACAGACTGGATCAAGGGTGTGTTTTTAATATCAGGATGTGTGTAGCTAGCAAATATGATACTGGCAGTGGATTGGTCATTCGTTCACTGGGATTGGACAGCAGAAAATTGCCTGACCCTGCAGGCCTGGTCCAACCTCTAGCCCTTACACCTTCAGTGTTTGCAGATCTGAAGGGAAAGCATCAGTGTTGCAATAAGACAGAGGCTCACTGAGTCCATTGAAGGCTATAGGTGGTGGCACAATAACTGGACAGCTTCTACCCCCAAGCCATAAGACTGCTAAACAAGACTGCTAAATAGCTAATCAAATGGCTGCTACTGTCTATTATCTATCCTGTTGCCTAGTCACTTTAACCACACCTATATGTACATATCTAGCCCAATTATCCCGTACCCCTGCACATCGACTCGCTACTGGTACTTCCTGTATATAGCCATGTTATTTTCTACTTCCTGTATATAGCCATGTTATTTTCTACTTCCTGTATATAGCCATGTTATTTTCTACTTCCTGTATATAGCCATGTTATTTTCTACTTCCTGTATATAGCCATGTTATTTTCTACTTCCTGTATATAGCCATGTTATTTTCTACTTCCTGTATATAGCCATGTTATTTTCTACTTCCTGTATATAGCCATGTTATTTTCTACTTCCTGTATATAGCCATGTTATTTTCTACTTCCTGTATATAGCCATGTTATTTTTACTCGTCATTATTATTCACTGTGTATTTATTAATTGGGTCACTATTTAAATTTTTATATATATATATTTTTATATTGTGTCTTTATCTCTGCATTGTTGAAAAATGACCCTGAAAGTAAGCATTTGACTGTTTGTCTACACCTGTTGTTTATGACACGTGACAAATCAAATGTGATTTGATGTGATCAGTCCGGTGACAGTCCTCGCCAATCTGCAAACACTAAAGAGGATGTTGTTAGACAGGAAAGGACCAGGCTGTGGTTGTTTTGGAAACAAGCAGAGGTTGTATGTGGGGTGCATGTGGGGTGTATGTGTGGAGCATGCGGGGTGTATGTGGGGTGCATGTGGGGTGCATGCAGGGTGTATGTGTGGAGCATGCGGGGTGTATGTGGGGTGCATGCGGGGTGTAGGTGTGGAGCATGCGGGGTGTATGTGGGGTGCATGTGTGGTGTATGCGGGGTGTATGTGGGGTGCATGTGTGGAGCATGCGGGGTGTATGTGTGGAGCATGCGGGGTGTATGTGGGGTGCATGCGGGGTGAAGGTGTGGAGCATGCGGGGTGTATGTGGGGTGCATGCGGGGTGTATGTGTGGAGCATGCGGGGTGTATGTGGGGTACATGCGCGGTGTATGTGGGGTGTATGTGTGGAGCATGCGGGGTGTATGTGTGGAGCATGTGGGGTGTATGTGTGGAGCATGCGAGGTGTATGTGTGGAGCATGCGGGGTGTATGTGGGGTGCATGCGGGGTGTATGTGGGGTGCATGCGGGGTGTATGTGTGGAGCATGCGGGGTGTATGTGGGGTGCATGTGCTCTCAACAACTGGGCCCTTTACCCCTAAGGTCATCAACATATGCACCAACAACCACAATGCAAAGCTGAGTCACTGCAGACTCCTGGGAAAACAACATATATTTCTAGAGGACATTTGTAGAGAGTGTGAGTAACCTGACCTACCACCAACAAACACAAAGTCCAGAGCCCTTTCACAAGACAGATGTTTATATTTCCGTGAGATTTCCTATTTTACTGAAAGTGGAAAACTACTGCAAGGTCAAATTGCATGCCAGGGGAGACCAGTCACGACTTTAGTAGGCTACTAAAATGGCAGGTGTTTGGCTTGAGATTACTGTGCTTTTTCCCAACGCTTACTGAACCTGCCATTTATATGAACCATCTCTATCAAAAGCTTTCCAAATAGATTGCATCAATAATGTATAACGCCAATTCTCAAATGACCGACGCGTAATCTGCAAGGGTTGCGATCACCTGGCCGGAGAATAGCCTAGTAGCGCTACTACCAGCGTATAGCGCAGGATGACAAGGTAAACACACATCTGCGCTGCATCCTAGCAGCAGCAGGCTCGCTGCTGGACAGCGACACAAACAACAAACCATCATAACATTAGGCCTATGCGATAAGTGCGTGCGTAACTCTGCTTTTTATAAACAATATTATTTTCGGCTTGGCAACATCTTGCAGCGCTCTCTGCATGTCTCCATTTCTCGAATACTCTATTCATACTTATTCACAGTCATTGATGTGCCCTACACCGGAGAATCCTTAGTAAAATGACAGCAAAGCCAAACGGCATTAGGCTACAACGTCTTGAATCGAAAAAGAATGAGGTTTACCTGTTCCCCCTTCCGTATTTATTTTTACGGTTCCATCGTTATAGCCCGGGATGGTTTAGCGCCTGCCTTCTTGATTACCCCGCGATTCCCGTCTCCGGTAAGGACACGGTGTGCCTCTGCTCGGGCGTTCGAGGTGGATGACCGGAATGCCTGAGTTGCGTTTGAGAGCCGCACGGAAAGACAAGTGCATTGTTGAAAGCAGATGCGTAATGCTACGTTGGTTCTTAAAGGGAAACACCGATCTTCATATCAAACGTGCATCTTAATAACAGTCCTGGACACAAACAAATACTGAATCAGGGGTGAACTCATGTGTCTGCAGTTTATACAATTCTTCACATCATTTATGTTCTGAACAAAATATGCACTGAACAAAAATATAAATGCAACCTGTAAAGTGTTAGTGCCAAGCTGAAATAAAGCTGAAATAAAATACCACAGAAATGTTCCATAAGCACAAAAAGCTTATTTCTCTAAAATGTTGTGCGCACGTTTGTTTACATCCACCTGACAGGTGTGTCATATAGAGAAGCTGATTAAAAAGCATGCCATTACACAGGTGCACCTTGTGCTGGGGACAATAAAAGGCCACTCTAAAATGTGAAGTTTTGTCACACAATACAATGCCACAGATGTCTCAAGTTGAGGGAGTGTGCAATTCGCATGCTGACTGCAGGAATGTCTGAGCTCGACCTGTTGAGTTAAAAAAAAATACAAATAATAATAATAATTGTTTGAGCCCCACTGTTGCCTGTTTTGCATGTTATTTTGACATTAGTATGTGTCACATATCTACCGTAGTTTTGATTGGACTGATCATGTCAACATAATACATTCAAAATCGTAGCTAGCAGTCATCATCATGAATTAAGTTGACAATCTACTGGCAAAACCTTTTCAATCCTTGTCATATGAAGATAAATAATGAAGAGAAATTATAGATAAAAACGTATTGGTGCTCATTGGCAATTGGACATGAACATTACACAACAAGTTGGAAATCGCACATTTAACAATGAGTGGTTTGAAGGAATCACGATTCATCATCAATTACGGACTGCTTCTTATCCGCTTGTCGTTCCCTTATGCCATAGTTTGTACATCTCAATTGTCAGTTCAAACCACATTTGTTTAACCTCTACGGCATCGTTGTCCCCCCCACGGGACGGTTGAGCTAACGTAGGCTAATGTGATTAGCATGATGTTTTAAGTAGCAATACATTTTTCCAGGACATAGACATATCTGATATGGGCAGAAAGCTTAAATTCTTGTTAATCTCACTGCACTGTCCAATTTATAGTAGCTATTATAGTGAAATAATACCATGCTATTGTTAGAGGAGAGTGCACAGTTCTGAACTTGAAAATGTATTAATAAACCAATTAGGCACATTTGGGCCAACTTGATACAAAATGTTGAACAGAAATGCAATTGTTCATTGAATCAGTCTAAGACATTGAACAAACACTGCTGCCATCTAGTGGACAAAATCTAAATTGCTCCTAACCTGTAATAGTACATTATGGCCTTTCTCTTGCATTTCAAAGATGATGTAAAAAATGTTTTACCAGATCTAATGTGTTATATTCTCCTACATTACTTTCACATATCCACAAACTTCAAAGTGTTTCCTTTTAAATGGTTTCAAGAATATGCATTTCCTTGCTTCAGGTACTGATCTACAGGCAGTTAGATTTGGGTATGTCATTTTAGGCGAAAATTGCGAAAAGGGGTCCGATCCTTAAGAAAGTCAGCCATATCATCTATGTTTTTTAAAAGGCAGTAAATAAGGCTGAATGACAAGGCTCTGCTGATAGCCAGGTGGAGCCGTGGTAGATAGTCAGGTGTAGTGGTGGTAAGGATTCACTCCATGGTGCTGAAAAGAAAGCTCTGCTGTTGGGACAGCTTTATGTAGGTCCTAACAGTTTGTGGGCACGTCATGTCACTGTTATAGTGCAATTCATGTGTTGTTTAGTGTTGTGTTGTGTAGTGGCTTTGCTGGCATGCATCTAAAACATTTTTTTTTTAGTTTGCCCCACTAAGATTTGCATGCTAATATCGCCACTGATGAGACCAGTTAGCTTTTCATCACTAAACTCTGACAAAACTCAAGGAACATTATTTTCTGTGAAAGATTCTCTCTTGTCTTATATTTGAGAAGGTTGAAGCACTTGGCTCCTCTTCAAAATGATTTCGTGATCAATTTAGTGATACCGTACTCTAGTTATTGCTGGAAAAAAACAGGCCCTACCCGGCCCTAACCCGATGCATAACGTCAGAGCCCGTCGTGGGGAACACGTCAGGAAACAGATCTCTGGCTGGAAGAAGGTTCAGTGAATGGTGAGGTGCAGTGTGAGGTAATACAGTAGGTGGAATGCTTCTCAAATGTATTGTTTTATGCGTTTTCCACACTCGTCCTCACAAGAAAGTACTTAAGAGAACTTCCTCGGAAATGCACTTGGAGCATAAGCGTGTTGAGTAGGTAGTATGCATATTGAGAAACACACACAGAGTATTATAAACATGCCTATACACACCTTATCCAGACAGTCTATATTTGGTTGCAGAAACCCCAAGGGTAAAATTCCCAGAGACCTACAGTAGTGCCTTCTTCACAGTGAAATGAAGTCGGTATACTCAGTCCAGTGTCATATCTTCCTACAGAGGTATGGAGCTTGTCCATTATATTTCCTCAGTGTCGACCCTGTGCACTTCTGGTAAAGTGTGTGTCTATACACACAATATCAGTGACTCAATTGTCCTCTAAGTAATACATGTGCACAAAATGCTCTCAAAGCTCCTTATCTTCGACCCCTGAATGTGACATTTAGATAAAACATTATTCATCATTTAATGTATTACAATGTTTTGATTTTAGGCTATGTTTATATGTAACAATAGTATCAGGATTAAGGCGAAAAGGATTGAATCCAAATGTGACAGTGCTCGTCCAAAAACGCTGATTACCGTAGTTTTGGCGGTAGAGACAGTTCTCCACGCTTTTAGATTCCTATTTGCATTGTGGTCCTGTGTGTCTCAGTTGGTAGAGTATGGCCCTGACAGTGATCATGGGTTCGATTCCTGCTGGGGCCACCCATAGGAAAAATGTATGCATTTAACTAGGCAAGTCAATGATGGCCTAGGAACAGTGGGTTAACTGCCTTGTTCAGGAGCAGAAGAACAGATTTTTTTTTTTACCTTGGGGATTCAACCTTGCAACCTTTCTGTTACGAGTCCAACGCTCTAACCACTAGGCTACCTGCCGCTACCTGTCACCCCTCCCGCAAATGTAAGTCGCTTTGGATAAAAGTGTCTGCTAAATGGCATTTATTATACTGTATATTACCTTGTATTCTTATATTTCAGAAGTGATTTACCCATAATTCATAATTTCTATATTTTTCATGGGACCTCCTATGTGTGCACGTGCATTTTGAAAACGGGTGTTTTAATAAAGACCATAGGCAGGCAGCTTGTGAGTTTCAAAATTCTGGTTCTTTCAATCACATTCATCTCTCTTTTCTGCCTGACTGCCTCCCTTTCTATGTCTTGACTTGAGCTATTGCTAGTGTTCAACATTTGTACCAAATTATCACATCAACAGCCTGAAGTTGTAGCTAACGAACTTGCAACAGTGTCAACTAGCCTATTTCGGGCTCTCAAAGTTTCCTGCAACTGTGAGCTCAGAACCAAAAGCTTTTTTAAAATTACGTTTCCACTCAACAGATCATGATATTTGGCTCTTTCACACCGAGGCTTGGTGATTGAGGTCAGGAGTGTTGGAAAGATTTTTCAAATACTGAGGAACTATCATTTGCAATGGATTAAAAAAAAAACAGACTTTGTTGACTTGTGTGAGGCGAAGAAAAAAAACTAGTGGTGTACGTGGTGAGTTAAGACACAGAAATACGACGTTGCCAAATGGGCACTTTCCTGAGATGCACCATATCTGGGCCAACATTCTAGAGATGCACCATATCTGGGCCAACATTCCTGAGATGCACCATATCTGGGCCAACATTCTAGAGATGCACCATATCTGGACCAACATTCTGGAGATGCACCATATCTGGACCAACATTCTGGAGATGCACCATATCTGGACCAACATTCTGGAGATGCACCATATCTGGGCAAACATTCTGGAGATGCACCATATCTGGGCAAACATTCTAGAGATGCACCATATCTGGACAAACATTCCTGAGATGCACCATATCTGGGCCAACATTCCTGAGATGCACCATATCTGGGCAAACATTCTGGAGATGCACCATATCTGGGAAAACATTCCTGAGATGCACCATATCTGGGCAAACATTCTGGAGATGCACCATATCTGGGAAAACATTCCTGAGATGCACCATATCTGGGCAAACATTCTAGAGATGCACCATATCTGGGCAAACATTCCTGGAGATGCACCATATCTGGGCAAACATTCTAGAGATGCACCATATATGGGCAAACATTCTAGAGATGCACCATATCTGGGAAAACATTCCTGAGATGCACCATATCTGGGCAAACATTCCTGAGATGCACCATATCTGGGCAAACATTCTGGAGATGCACCATATCTGGGCAAACATTCTGGAGATGCACCATATCTGGGCAAACATTCCTGAGATGCACCATATCTGGGCCAACATTCCTGAGATGCACCATATCTGGGCAAACATTCCTGAGATGCACCATATCTGGGCCAACATTCTGGAGATGCACCATATCTGGGCCAACATTCCTGAGATGCACCATATCTGGGCAAACATTCCTGAGATGCACCATATCTGGGCCAACATTCCTGAGATGCGCCATATCTGGGCCAACATTCCTGAGATGCACCATATCTGGGCCAACATTCTGGAGATGCACCATATCTGGGCCAACATTCTGGAGATGCACCATATCTGGGCCAACATTCCTGAGATGCACCATATCTGGGCAAACATTCCTGAGATGCACCATATCTGGGCAAACATTCCTGAGATGCACCATATCTGGGCCAACATTCCTGAGATGCACCATATCTTCGCCACACGCCGCCCCCTTTTTCTGTATGCAACATTTCAAATTATACTCCAGACACATTATCTTCACACATACCATAGTGCCCACAAAGTTCATCACTAAACTAAGGACCCTGGGACTAAACACCTCCCTCTGCAACTGGACTTCCTGATGGGAACGTTCCCAGGGGGTGAAGGTAGGCAACAACACATCTGCCACGCTGATCCTCAACACTGGAGCCCCTCAGGGGTGCGTGCTTATTCCTCTCCCGTACTCCCTGTTCACCCATGACTCCGTGTCCAAGCACGACTCCAACACCATCAAGTTTGCTGACGACCAAACAGTGGTAGGTCGGATCACCCGTGGTGACAGCCTATAGGGAGGAGGTCAGAGACCTGGCAGTGTGGTGCCAGGACAACCTCTCTCTCAATGTGAGGAAGACACAGGAGCTGATCGTGGACTACAGGAAAAGGAGGGCTGAACAGGCCCCCATTAACGTTGAAGGGACTGAAGTGGAGCAGGTCGAGAGTTTCAAGTTCCGTGGAGTCCACATCACAAACAAACTATCACGGTCCAAACACACCAAGACAGTTGTGAAGAGGCCACGACAGCACCTTATCCCCCCTCAGGAGACTGAAAAGATTTGGCATGGGTCCCCAGATCCTCAAAGTTCTACAGCTGCACCATCGGGGGCATCCTGACCGGTTGCCTGGTATGGCAACTGCTCGGCATCTGACTGTAAGGCATAAGGCCCAAGCTGGGGGCCCAAGCTTCCTGACATCCAGGACATATACCGTACCAGTCAAACGTTTGGACAAACCTACTCATTCCAGGGTTTTCTTTATTTGTTACTATTTTCTACATTGTATAATAATAGTGAAGACATCAGCTATGAAATAACTCATATTGAATCACGTAGTAACCAAGAAAGTGTTAAACATATCAAAATACGTGTTATATTTGAGGTTCTTCAAAATAGCCTCCCTTTGCCTTGATGACAGCTTTGCACACTCTTGGCATTTACTTTAGTTTATTTAGTTAATATTTTCTTAACTCTATTTATTGTACTGCGTTGTTGGTTATGGCTTGTAAGTAAGCATTTCACGGTGAGGTCTACATCTCTTGTATTGGCGCATGTGACAAATACAATTTGATTTGATCTTCCTAAACACACTTGTGTTTTGAAACAGTCCACAGCTATTGTTTAACTATAAGCTAATGATACCCGTGGCTAAGTCATACTCCCTGGTGAAGAAGTATTTTATTTAGATAGGAGTAATTCTATAATTTAGGCGAAACATCAATTTACTTCAGGGCAATCCAGCATCCTAACAGTGCACCCGCAGACTTTCCTTTCCAATTCACAAGAGGCTGAAACCAGAGACCTGTTTATAATGACGAGATGCTCATGTCTCCGCCCTAACAATGGGACTCCTTGTCCAAAAGTAGAGAAGGCAGGCGACAAGGTCTGCAAATTATTCCCATAGAAACGCATTGGATTTATACTGGACAGATTTTTGGCGAGAGTGAGCCCTTTTTAGCTTCGCCTCTTCCTCTCGGCTGAAACTATGGTAGATCACCGGAGAAAGCATAGCGAAACAGCGCCCCACTATGTAGCCAATGTATCTGATATACATAGTCCACATATACTGAGACAGAGGGGCGGTGTTTTGCTCGCTCGGCTGCTTTAACTGAGATTGATGCGATTTTCTGTCGGCCTGCGTCTCGGTCAAATTAATGATCAATATTTCTATATTTTATTTGGATAGGCAAGGAGGTACGGTAGGGCGGGCCAGGTCCCCTAAGGCCTGCCCATAACGGCATCCGTGTGTAAAGCCTACCTAACAGGCCTTCACCAGGCCCTCTTCCTCTTTTTCGTGACAATGATGCCATCTAGTGGATTTAGCTAATCATCCTTCAACATCATTGAAATTCCAGTTTTGAGTGAGCTATTGAGTCGGATACATTCACCAGACAATTTTCAACCATTCTATGGTTGGTTCCTAATAATGTGACTCTTATTGCGAAGGAAATGCATCTGGTAATTTGCTGAGGTTTTAAGTGACCTGCTGAAGTTTGAACCTGGGGTCTCTTGCACTTCAGAAGAGTGTGTAAGATATATATTTTTTCTTCTGCAGGGTGTACTGCAGAAGCATGGCGTTTTGAGCAGGGAGTACTAGTTATTCCGATGAATTAATTAGTTGCAAACGGTTGTGATCCTGAACAACCCCCCTGGTTTATAAACTGAAGGTGTAATACTACTCAACTACCAGTAGATGTCACTATACGATCACTCTCATCTACGTCTACCAAGAACAGACCTGTTGAGAGACAGGTGTTCGTGTCCCTTGGACTGGAGGTGACCTTTCCTGTATTACAAAACCGTTATTTCAGCTAAACTCTAAAGCATCTTACATGTTGTGCATTTGGATGTGTGTGCAAGAAGAATACAGGCTGTGAATTCACTTCAGTGCAAAACAAGTCCTTGAACAAATAATATTATGAATCCTGTGTTATTTTCTATCATTAATGCTGTCTATTCTCAAACATTTAAACATTTTCTTTAAACTTTTTGAATTTCATCTACGTTTTCTTGACAATATTGTCATCTTTCTTGGGCACTTGGGAGCTACAATCCGATCAACCATAACATACCAGGCTGGGCACAAACTGGTCGAATCAATGTTGTTTCAACGTAATTTGTCAACATATTTTGACGTTGAAACTATCTTTGAAAGACATTTGGATTTGCAAAAAGTCATCAACCAGTACTGTTTCCATATCATTTCAACCAGCGTTGCAAACATTGAAATTAGGGTCAACCTTCAACTTAAATACAATGTCTTAACCTGACTAACAGGTTGTTACATCAATTAAATTTCAACATAATCATCAAACTACGTATATGTTGAAACTGCAATGAAAATTCCACCAAAGAATGGTACATTTCTTTTTAAATGTAGAATCTACATGGAAATTGCAACACGTTCATGTCATGTGGTGTTGTAAATACACTACCGTTCAAAAGTTTAGAACGCCTACCATTCAAATGTTTTTCTTTATTTTTACAATTATTTTAATGCCAAGAGTGTGCAAAGCTGCCATCAAGGCAAAGGGTGGCTATTGGAAGAATCTCAAATATAAAATATTTTTTGATTTGTTTAACACTTTTTTGGTTACTACATGATTCCATATGTGTTATTTCATAGTTTTGATGTCTTCACTATTATTGTACAATGTCGAAAATAGTAAAAATAAAAACCATTGAATGAGTAGGTGTTCTAAAACTTTTGATAGGTAGTGTAGGTTGAACATGCAACATCCGATTCATGTCACATTATCATTCTATTTTAGATGTTGACATTTTTGCACATGCTCACTGCTTAAACAACGTCAGTTTTTCATCCTATATATTGGGTGGTTTAAATTATGTTGAATTTTATATTTGTTTAGACATCTTTTAATTCACTTTGATTCAATGTTCATAGCAAAATGGTATGAAAAAGGTCATGCTATCAACCTAAATTAAGAGCTACCTTTTAATTGAAGTAAAAGCTGAACAGTACTCCTACGTGTATACGAGGAGTAATGTACTCTATTGAGAACGAGTCTACCATCCAGATGCCTACCTCTATTTACCCTGCTTAGCTGTGGAAACAAGCGGTGTTCATTTCTCCTGAGCTATCATGTCCACAGACAGCATGTGAATACGGATCAGCTTCCATACTCATCTGCGTAGCTACGCTCAAACCTTAATAACGATAAATAGTTGAAGTAACTCTAACTTGTTTTACACAAGCTATGTGAAAGTGAATTTGGAGTGATGTTGGGTTTATGTAGGCTACTGTAACGGTTTTCTTGTGTCGAAGGAGAGGCGGACCAAAATGCAGCGTGGTTATTATTCATGGTTCTTTAATAAAGAAACTCTACATGAATAAACTAACAAAACCAAGAAACGTGGAAAAACCAAAACAGCCCTATCTGGTGCAAACACAGAGACAGGAACCATCACCCACAAACCCCAACACCAAACAGGCTACCTAAAGATGGTTCCCAATCAGAGACAATGACTAACACCTGCCTCTGATTGAGAACCATATCAGGCTCAAACACAGAAACAGACAAACTAGACATCCAACATAGAATGCCAACTTAGATCACACCCTGACCAAACAAAACATAGAAACATACAAAGCAAACTATGGTCAGGGTGTGACAGCTACATCTAATTTGCCCAAAGGACAACATAATTTCAACGTGCAGCTTGGTATATCGTTCATTCATGATTGATCTTTAGATGTTTTGAAATAGTCACCATTAGCTTTATAAGGATGCCAAATTCGTGATATTAATAATAATGATTTACCTTTGGATATTGCCTTTTTATAAACATGTTATGCATAATATACTGTATATGGATAAGACAATATCCCAATGTAAATTGTTATTATATTAATATAATGTATTTAGCGTTCTATTTATAGTGCTAAGTCTCACACTAGTGAGAAAGGTGTCATCTCAACCTGTCTGTGACGTTGTGTGACCGCTGCACCCTACTGACCTGATTGCTTTATTGTTATGGTAATTAACACTGATGACGACGGCACGAGGAAGTTGGATGGTCGGAGGGAATGGAGACGCCAGATACAATGACAGGGCGAGAAGGGTGACGGTTACCGGAGTGGAGTGATATGGAAGGTGGGAGGGACGAGCTTGAGTCTGATGGCACATGGAGCAGAAGACCAGTGATAAAGGAAAATGTTATCAAAAATTGATAAAGTTGTAAATTAACATATGTTTTTTTTTGTTGGAGTACGATTCACTAACAATTCTGCTTTTTTTGGAGATCCGTTTGAAATATCGAGGAAAGGTAAAGGATGTATTAGGAAAGGTGTCAGTCAGAGTGACCCGAGGTGGGTTTGTTTAGCAGAAGGAAAAGGCAATAAGGCTCTACAAACTATCAACGTACGAAGTGGAGAGTTAAGATTTTTGGAGCAGAACACGGTTAAAAGGTGTCATCTCTGGGGTTGAGTTGGATGTGGAGGCCTTGTGGTTTACAAGGAACATACCAGGAGTAGTTGGAGCGCGCCGTCCGAACCGTGTAGTGGACGGTAGAAAAGAAAACCTGTCCATATAATTAAAGTTTGACAAAGAGTATCTCCCTTCACATGTGAAGCTGAGATATGTGAGATATGCGCTGAGAGCTCTCGTGCCCAAGCAGTGCATCAAGCCGTGTATCAAGCCGTGCATCAAGCCGTGCATCAAGCCGTGCACCAAGCCGTGCACCAAGCCGTGCATCAAGCCGTGCATCAAGCCGTGCACCAAGCCGTGCATCAAACCGTGCATCAAGCCGTGCATCAAGCCGTGCACCAAGCCGTGCATCAAGCCGTGCACCAAGCCGTGCACCAAGCCGTGCATCAAACCGTGCATCAAGCCGTGCACCAAGCCGTGCACCAAGCCGTGCACCAAGCCGTGCACCAAGCCGTGCATCAAGCCGTGCACCAAGCCGTGCACCAAGCCGTGCACCAAGCCGTGCACCAAGCCGTGCATCAAGCCGTGCACCAAGCCGTGCACCAAGCCGTGCATCAAACCGTGCATCAAGCCGTGCACCAAGCCGTGCACCAAGCCGTGCATCAAACCGTGCATCAAGCCGTGCACCAAGCCGTGCATCAAGCCGTGCATCAAGCAGTGCATCAAGCCGTGCATCAAGCCATGTATCAAGTGTGTGCTGAAGGGATAATATTGAAGAATCTGTGGATATACTGTATTGTAATTGTGCTGCTTATCTCGTTCCTAATTTCCCAGAGTGCCCGATTAGGGTAAAGGAGTTTGAAGGGTTAAGGGTAGCAGGTCAGCAGGTCTCCTACACAGAGGCACACAAAATAGTTGAAGGAGCCGAAGGGAGCTGAAGATATGGTGGTGGATGCCCCGCAGCCTGTGGACATTCAGTGTCGTTCAACAGTCGAGGGAAACTGACATGCTGCTCGTGAAGAAGGTTGATTTTATGGCATGTGATTCGTTGTACTGCCCAAACGAGCAAGAAGTCCCAGAAACTGGCCATAATTGTATCTCCAACTGAAAAGTGTATGGGTCTCCAGGACTTTATGGCTGAAACATTGCAAAAAATACTGTTCCATTGATGCTCTTGTTAATTTCCCGGAATATGTTAAAAAAAATATTTAAAAAAAATATTGTATACTACCCCATACAGTGGGTAGCAGCATGCACCTCTAACGTATGTTTGCAGACCGCCATAATACCATAGAAGAAGAAAATGAACACAGAGTACCACCCATTTCAAGTTCATCAAGCCCGGTGGACAAGCAGACGGTCTTTGAAGAGGTAAAACACAATCATTTTGTCACCTGTAAAAGGCAAATGGGACTTAGTTTGATTTGTTAGGACTACTGCAATTTAGCTGTGTCTTATCATAAACGGTGTCTTATCATAAACGGTGTCTTACCATAAACGGTGTCTTATCATAAACGGTGGGGGTAAATTCCACGTGGATGTTTTAGAATCTGTCAGAGTCTAGCAATTAATGGAACTTCTGACATTTCTACTGAAACTAGTGTAAATGGTCACTTAAGTGACACCTTCTCGATGTGATCATACTAAAATATTGTTTGGCACACTTATGCATTCACCCAGAGAGTACAACACTATTGAGAAATGTCAGGGTAACAATGATTTTTTCTGATGTTGAGCAGGGTATAGTGAAGACTGGTTGAGCATCCAGATTTCATTGAGGTTTCATATTTATTTGAAAATCAACATTGATGGTGTTTTTCTCTTCAAATCATCTATCTGTCAACTTTAGCCTATTTTATGCAGCATTAATGATTTCCATCCATTCATTGGAGTGACTAAGCCTGCTGCGGATGATTACCTGAGTGGTGTCCTGTCTCAGTTGAAGGTGCTCCTGGTTTCAAGTGTCAATCGGACAAATGGTCATTACCATGTCACAATCAAAGCTTGTCTTTGTGATGCACCAGCGAGAGCCATGCCAGAGTGCATCAAATCCCATAGTAGATATTTAGCATGAGAAAGGTCCGATTAATGGCTCTGGGAACAGAAGGGTAGGGTTGCACTCTGAGGGCACACATCCAGAGTGAAATGATGGTGAATTCAATAACTTGGTCTACCTGGCTAGCCATCGATAGACGCTAGAGTTTATTTTATTTCAGGGTTTCCATTAGATTCTATGCATATGGTGTGCTTGGTTGTCATGAGATAGATGTTGATTTCCCTTAAACCAGGATCTAGAACATGCAGACTGTTTTTCTCTCAGGAAACCCAGTTGTCAGAGGCTCTGATCTCTTTTCCAGGCTTATTGCCAAAAAAAGAATTTGCCCGAAAACCTCGGTCACTGGCAGAACTTGACCGATGGAAGGCCACTGAGTTCAGGCAGTTCTTCGCTCTACACGGGTCCCATAGAATTTAAGGATTTTGTTTCCAAAAAGGTCTATCGCTGCTGTCCCTCAGTGTAGCCATGTCAGTTTAGATCGATCCAGATGATGGCCGGAGGAGGCATTATGCAGAACAGCTGTTGATGCACTTTGAGATGAGCAAGAATGTCTATGACGATTCATTTACAGTTTACAATGTACAATGTACATGGTCTCACTCACTTGGCAGTTGAAGGTTGCATTTCACAACTGCTCACTCAATGACCTCAATTGCTTTGAGTTTGAGAACCGTTTGCAGTGGCATAAACGTGCCATCAAAAAGCCCACATAATCCCTTGGTACAAAGTGATGAGGCTGACTCAAGCCAAGTGAAACATATTGCCAAGAACATCCAACCATACATCAAGAATAACATGCCAGATGGTTGCTTCCTCGTCCGGGACAAATATAGATCTGTCAAATAAATAAGAGGCAATGGAAACATTGTCTGTGATGTCATTCACCATACTCAAACTGACAACTCCATCTTTCTTCCATGTGCCCCCAAAGTTGTCAACATCATCAGTATCTCAAATATCCACAAATGCAAAAGAAAAGGTTTTTATCCGGAGGACCTCGTCAGCCACGCTGTGTGTCTGCACTATCGTAGGCAATACATAGTGATCGCTCTCGTCATTGACCTCGTCAGCCACGCTGTGTGTCTGCACTATCGTAGGCAATACATAGTGATCGCTCTCGTCATTGACCTCGTCAGCCACGCTGTGTGTCTGCACTATCGTAGGCAATACATAGTGATCGCTCTCGTCATTGACCTCGTCAGCCACGCTGTGTGTCTGCACTATCGTAGGCAATACATAATGATCGCTCTCGTCATTGACCTCGTCAGCCACGCTGTGTGTCTGCACTATCGTAGGCAATACATAGTGATCGCTCTCGTCATTGACCTCGTGAGCCACGCTGTGTGTCTGCACTATCGTAGGCAATACATAGTGATCGCTCTCGTCATTGACCTCGTCAGCCACGCTGTGTGTCTGCACTATCGTAGGCAATACATAGTGATCGCTCTCGTCATTGACTTCGTCAGCCTCGCAGTGCCTGCACTATCGTAGGCAATACATAGTGATCGCTCTCATCATTGACCTCGTCAGCCACGCTGTGTGTCTGCACTATCGTAGGCAATACATAGTGATCGCTCTCGTCATTGACCTCGTCAGCCACGCTGTGTGTCTGCACTATCGTAGGCAATACATAGTGATCGCTCTCTTGCACAGTTTTGCCAAGTAAGATCAGATGTATTTGAATAGTTTTATATTGTTTAATAATGTATTTTTCCGCAGGTTGTAATCTCAGAGGATGTGGGCCAGAGCAGTGTGGATGGGAAATGAGAAGGTAGTGTTATTCCAGAGCATTGGATCAAACAACCGAACTGTGTGGTGTCCCCCAAATCAATATGAGCAGTAAAGCGATTGGTCCACAGCCTCTCTGAAAGGGAAGTAATTTCAGCTTCTGAGGATAAAACTGAAATCAGGTAAATAGCAAATATATTTCAACTTGAAAACGCAATATAAGTAAAAACTGTTAGAAATGACTGTTAAATTGTTCGAACCCTCACCCAACCATTCAGAATCAAAACAGCAATGTGAAGATGTTCGAAATCACAGACGCCAGCGAGGTGGAGGAGATCTCCAAGAGAAACCAACAACAAAAAAATGTATTCAAATAATTTATAACTGGTATGTTTAAACACATTAACAGTTTGTTTACATAAAATTGACTTGGCATGCTTTTTATACAGTATATTGTTGTGTATTTTAGAATCACACGAGGAATCTAATCTCCCATCCCCAGCCACTACTGCCTCCAAGTTATGGAAGCATGGTAGCCTGCAATGCTGATTACTAATCAACCCTTTGTCTCTAAACCCTAGCCCCCATGCCTTTTGATAGACTGGGAGGATCTTGTCCTGTATCACTTGAACTGGTCCTTTCAAATCTGCAAGCGTGTGGCTAGTGGGAAGATGTGTTCAACCCAGACTGAGTCCCTCCATGTTTCACCACTGTCAGTGTAAGGTATTCTCATTGTAAAAACAACTGGCAAGATGTTGTCCAATCTTTTATTGCAGAGAATCTGCCGCAATGAGACAAGATCGCAATTGGGTAGAGAAAGGGGGAAAAAATAACAAAATAGAGAGATTAGTGTCCAGAGTAACTGGACGTCCTTCACAGTTTTATTTGACTGTTCAACCATGGAGATTCATTGTCAGATCTGAAAGCAGATTGTTTATTGGGACCTAGAACTAGCATCTCTTTTTGGTCTGAGTTTAACCCCGTAAGGTTGATGTCCCAGCGGAAATCAGATTATCATAATAAAGAAATCAACAATAAAAATCTGTCAGTGCGTCAAGCCGTGTATCAAGCCGTGCATCAAGCCGTGCATCAAGCCGTGCATCAAGCCGTGCATCAAACCGTGCATCAAGCCGTGCATCAAGCCGTGCACCAAGCCGTGCATCAAGCCGTGCACCAAGCCGTGCACCAAGCCGTGCATCAAACCGTGCATCAAGCCGTGCACCAAGCCGTGCACCAAGCCGTGCACCAAGCCGTGCACCAAGCCGTGCATCAAGCCGTGCACCAAGCCGTGCACCAAGCCGTGCACCAAGCCGTGCACCAAGCCGTGCATCAAGCCGTGCATCAAGCCGTGCACCAAGCCGTGCACCAAGCCGTGCACCAAGCCGTGCACCAAACCGTGCATCAAGCCGTGCACCAAGCCGTGCACCAAGCCGTGCATCAAACCGTGCATCAAGCCGTGCACCAAGCCGTGCATCAAGCCGTGCATCAAGCAGTGCATCAAGCCGTGCATCAAGCCATGTATCAAGTGTGTGCTGAAGGGATAATATTGAAGAATCTGAGGATATACTGTATTGTAATTGTGCTGCTTATCTCGTTCCTAATTTCCCAGAGTGCCCGATTAGGGTAAAGGAGTTTGAAGGGTTAAGGGTCAGGGCTGTACAGCAGGTCTCCTACACAGAGGCACACAAAATAGTTGAAGGAGCCGAAGGGAGCTGAAGATATGGTGGTGGATGCCCCGCAGCCTGTGGACATTCAGTGTCGTTCAACAGTCGAGGGAAACTGACATGCTGCTCGTGAAGAAGGTTGATTTTATGGCATGTGATTCGTTGTACTGCCCAAACGAGCAAGAAGTCCCAGAAACTGGCCATAATTGTATCTCCAACTGAAAAGTGTATGGGTCTCCAGGACTTTATGGCTGAAACATTGCAAAAAATACTGTTTCGAAGATGCTCTTGTTCATTTCCCGGAATATGTTAAAAAAAAGATTTAAAAAAATATATTGTATACTACCCCATACAGTGGGTAGCAGCATGCACCTCTAACGTATGTTTGCAGACCGCCAGACCATCTGTAGTGAAAGAGCGATTTTATTTAACTAGGCAAGTCAGTTAAGAACAAATTCTTATCAAATTCTTACCCCGGCCAAACCCTAACCCAGACAACGCTGGGCCAATTGTGCGCCGCCCTATGGGACTCCCAATCACAGCCAGTAGTGGTACAGCCTGGAATCAAACCAGGGCCTGTAGTGATGCCTCTAGCACTGAGATGCAGTGCCTTTGACCACTGCGCCACTCGGGAGCTAGAGCGGTGTTTGTCAAACCATGAGACATCCGGAAAATTGGTCTTCTCACAAAATCGTCTGTAGCGTCCAAATGGTTTGGCCTAGAAAATATGCCCCCATTCTGGTAAGACGAGACTCTTACAAACACGATGGTGTTCTCCGTTTTGCTCTACAACCCCCACAAACATCTTTGGACTCCTCTGAAGTCAGTACAGACCATTAGCCAACTTCAGTCTGTTGCGTCCAAACAGGTTGTTCTACACACTAATATGGAAATGTGAGACTCTCATGAACATTACATGTTGGTTGTTATGGTCTAGGACGCCCACAGGCTTCACAAAACTAGTCTGACGATCCCCTGGTACCAGTTGTAAAACATGAATGGAGGTACATATGGAGACTGTTAAGTCCCAAAAATAAGGGACAAATACATGGAAAAAATAAATAAAATCAAAATAAATAAATCTATAAATGATCCTTGGTATGACCTTCTTAAAACAATTCCATATAGCTTAGTAGAACCCTCCTTCCCCCGGCTTAGACAGGACTTAGACTGTTGAGTGTCTAACATAATGGGTAATAAAATATAAAATCCTGATCTTTCTTATATCTCTCAGATATGCGACAGACACTTCAGAACAAACTTCCTTCCAATCTGTTGTTCCATGTAGTGAATCTGTTATTCAATTAATTTGTATGGGCTAATAGCAGTACGGCCATCAAATATGTTTTAAGGGGTCTCAAAATTCAAAATCTAATAGCTAAAGGATCCTTGGTATGACCTTAATACATTTTCTTTTTTCTGGAACAAAGGCTTCCTGTGTAGGCAATGTTGTGGTTTCACCATATTTCATTAAAATATAGAACTGTAGGCCTCCCGAGTGGTGCAGTGGTCTAAGGTACTGCATCGCAGTGCTAGCTGTGTTACTAGAGATCCTGGGTTCGAGTCCAGGCTCTGTCGCAGCTGGCCGTGACCGGGAGACCCATAGGGCGGCGCACAATACCAGTGTCGTCTGGGTTGGCCGGCAGCGATGTCCTTGTCTCATTAGTGGTAGTGGTAGTGCACGCTGACACTTGTGTACAGTGTTTCCTCTGACACGTTGGTGCGGCTGGTTTCTGGATTAAGTGGGCATTGTGTCCAGAAGCAGTGTGGCTTGGTTGGGTTGTATTTCGGAGGATGCCAGGCTCCTGACCTTTGCCTCTCGTGAGTCCGTACGGGAACTGCAGTGATGAGACAAGACTGCTAAAAAAATAAATGTTAGAACTGTGTGTCGTCTGCATGGCAGTAACGGTTGACATTTTGATCCTGAATGACATCACAAAGAGTGAAAACAATAGTGGTCCTGGAACGGAACACCGGAACTTACCATTGATTTGTCAGAGGACAAACCACAGAGGCCAACTGATAACTTTCAGACAGATAAGAGGCATTCACTACATGGAACAACAGATTGTCCCCCCAAAAAATCTGAAGGAAGTTTGTTCTGAAGTGTCTGTCTGAGAGATATAAGAAAGATCAGGATTTGATATTTTTTTATTGTCTGCATAGACCAATTAGGGTTTCCAATTACTACGAAAGAATGTGGTGTCGAAAGTGACACTAAGGTCTGCGAGGACCAGGACAGGTGCAGAGCCTTGGTATGACACCATTAAAAGGTCATTTATCCCCTTCACGAGTGAGGTCTCAGTTCTGTGACGGGGACATTATTTGTCCTCAGGAAGACAGTGAGTTTTTAATGAAACATTTTTAAAATGGGAGATTTGATATAGGCCGATAGATTGCTGTTTGGGGTTTTAGGCTGGGTTTCTGTACAGCACTTTGAGATATCAGCTGATGTACGAAGGGCTATATAAATACATTTGATTTGATTTGATAGTTTTACAACATTTCCAGGACAAGTTTTTTTTTTTAGGAGAGGCTTTATTACTGGCACTTTTAGTGAGTTTGGTACACATCCGGAGGATAGGGAGCCGTTTATTATGTTCAACATACTGTAGGAGGGCCATGCACAAGAAGTTGCTCTTTCAGTATTTTCATTGGAATAGGGTCCGGTAGACAGCTGGAAGGTTTAGAGGCCATGACTATTTTTGTAAATGTGTAGAGAGATACAGGATTAAAAAGTTAGAGTGTCTCTATTGATCCAAGGTCCTGGCAGTTCTGTGCAGACCCAGGACAAATTAGTTTTAAAGAAATACGCCTATCCAAAGGGGAGTCTGTAATTTGTTTTCTCATGATTAAGATCTTTTTGTCCATTAAATTCATGAATTCATCACTGCTGAAGTGAAGGCCATCCTCACTTGGGGAATGCGACAGTATCAAAAATACATTTTGTTTTTATTCAACTCAAGCAGATTGGAAAACTAGGCTGATCGAGCAGCTAGTGAGGGCAGTCGATATTGTATGGTACTGTCTTTCCAAGCTGGTCGGAACACTTCCAATTAGGTGACGGGCCATTTCCGTTCCAATTTTCTGGAAGCTTGCTTCAGTGCCCGCATATTTTATGTATACCAGGGAGCTAGTTTCTTTTAGTTTTATCGGTGCGACTGCACTTAGGGTACTACGCAAGCTTAAATTTAGAGCCTAGGTTAGGTGGTTAACTTATTTTTGTACTCTGAATGTCCTTGGGTAGGCATCTAGGAATCTTGGGGAATGTCCAAGAATTTATAGCGCAGCTTTGGATAATCCTTGGTTGGAGTGTAAGCAAATTATTTGTTGCAATTGCTAACGTAATAAGATGGTGGTCCAATAATCCAGGATTATGAGGAAAAAACATTTAGCCTTTACGTTATTCCAGTGAGATTGCTAAGGCGAACACCACCATGTTTACTTTTGCCCGACCTAGATTGAGGCACAGGCACATACTCAATGAAGAAAACTGAGCTGACTACACTGACTGTACTAGGGGTAGACTCCACTAAGCTGACAGGCTGGCTAACAGCCTGCTGCCTGGCCTGTACCCTCATTGTGAGAAAAGAGGATCTCTGGTTAGTTTTCCCACACGGCCGTGACTCCATGTTACAGCACATGTTTACGTAAGACAGACGGAAGACAGAGAGGTACCACCTGTGCTAATTAGCTATCTAGCATGCTCCGAACACCTGTGCTAATTAGCTATCTAGCATGCTCCGAACACCTGTGCTAATTAGCTATCTAGCATGCTCCGAACACCTGTGCTAATTAGCTATCTAGCATGCTCCGAACACCTGTGCTAATTAGCTATCTAGCATGCTCCGAACACCTGTGCTAATTAGCTATCTAGCATGCTCCGAACACCTGTGTGGAATGGAAGAAAGCCGACAGAAATGTGTTGTCACTGAAAAATGCTGTAGGCTGCAACTGTGATAAAGCAGATTAAAACAGTGAGTAACGGTAAGTGTATATTTAGCATTTATTTAATTATTTTTATATGATATGAAAGTAAAGGGCTTTATGTTTCTAGAACCGTATTGCAATTGAGAATCGATTCAGGTTTAGATAGAGTATTTGTCTCTTTTGGCTGCCAGAAAACCTCTGAAAATAACATATACGTTGCCTTCAGAAAGTAGAACGTATTCATACCCATTATTCTATATTTGGTCGTGTTACAGTCTGAATTCAAAAAAGTATTAAATAGATCATTTTTCTCACTCGTCTACTAACAATACCCCTTAATGACAAAGTGAAAACATGTTTTAAAACACTTTTCTAAATGTAATTGAAAATTAAAAACATAAATATTTAATTTACATAAGTATTCAAACCCCTGAGTCAAAACATTTTATAAGCAACTCTTGCAGTGATTACAGTAGTAATAGAGTATTTCTGGGTAAGTCTCTAAGAGATTTCCACACCTGGATTGTGCAACATTTGCCCATTATTCTTTAAAAAACAAGCTATGTGAAATTGTTTGTTGCTCATTGCTAGACAACCATTTTCACGTTGTACTATACATTTTCAAGTACATTTAGGTCCAGATTGTATCTCAGCCATTCATAAACATTCACTGTCTTCTTGGTAAGCATCTCCAGTGTAGATTTGGCCTTGTATTTTAGGTTATTGTCCTGCTGAAAGGTTAATTCAACTCCCAGTGTCTGGTGGAAAGCAGACTGAAACAGGTTTTCCTCTAGGATTTTGCCTGTGCTTAGCTCCATTCTGTTTTTTCTATCCTGAAAAACTCACCAGTTCTTAACGATTACCCATAACATGATGCAGCCAACACTATGCTTGAAAATATGGAGAATGGTACTCAGTAATTACATTTGAGTTATTTTGCAGACTCTCTTATCTTGAGCAACTTACAGTAGTTAGTTCATACATTATCATACTGGTCCCTCATGGGAGTTGACCCCACAACCCTGGCATTGCAAGTGCTATGCTCTGCCATGCTCTACCAACTGAGCCACAAGTATTGTAATGTGTTGTATTGGATTTGCCCCAAACATAACACTTTGTATTCAGGACAAAAAGTGAATTGCTTTGCCTCTTTTTTTTTTTGCAGTATTAATTTAGTGCCTTGTTGCAAACAGTATACATGTTTGCAATGATATGTACAGGCTTCCTTCTTTTCACTCTGTCATTTAGGCTGGTATTGCGTAGTAACTACAATGTTGTTGATCCATCCTCAGTTGTCTCCTATCACAGCCATTAAACTCTGTAACTGTTTTTAAAGTCACCATTGGCCTCATGGTGAAATCCCTTAACTGTTTCCTTCCTCTCCACCAACTGAGTTAGGAAGGACTACTGTATCTTTGTAGTCACTAGGTACAGTATATTGATACACCATCAAAAATGTACATCCAAAACTTCACCATGTTCAAAGGGATATTCAATGTCTGTATTTTTTTTTACCCCATCTACCAACAGGTGCCCTTCTTTGTGAGGCATTGGAAAACATCCCTGGTCTTTGTGGTTGAATCTGTGTTTGAAAATCACTGATCGACTGAAGGACCTTACAGATAATTGTATGTGTGGGGTACAGAGATGAAGGACCTTACAGATAATTTGCATTTGTATGTGTGGTGGTAGTCATTCAAAATCATGTTAAACACTATTATTGCACAGAATGAGTCCATGCAACTTATTATGTGACTTGTTATGTAAAGTTTTACTCCTGAACTTATTTAGGCCATAACAAAGGGGTTGAATACTTAATGATTCAAGACATTTCAGCTTTTCATTTTTAATTCATTTGTCTTTTTTTTTTGAAAAACCTAATTTCAATTTGACATTATGGGGTGTTGTGTGTATGTCAGTGACAATACATTTCAATATAATTACATTTAATTTCAGACTGTAACACAACAACATTTTTAAAAAGTCAATACTTTCTGAAGTCACTGTCAGATCATTGGACCTTAAGGACTAACGGTAGTCTCCTTAAGAGTATGTCTTGGGCTACTAGCTAGCAATTAAGGACTAACGGTAGTCTCCTTAAGAGTATGTCTTGGGCTACTAGCTAGCAATTAAGGACTAACGGTAGTCTCCTTAAGAGTATGTCTTGGGCTACTAGCTAGCAAGCAAGCCTAGTTGGTAGGCTCAACAAAAACGGCAGCCAACGTTTGCTAGCTAGCTAGCTAACTACCTATTCTAAATCGTCCAGCAGAATTAATGTATCCAAAAAAGCAAAACAAATTTAATGCGAAACTTACTTTCTCTCTCCTGTGTTGATGTTTTTTGACCTACAACACTTTTCTTTCATGGCAATCCTTAATGTCTGGATTTTGCACACTGACCTTCTCGACCCCATTCTTTGCACACTTTTACATTACCTCAGCCTCAACACGTGGGACACGTTCAAGGTTGTCGTTATTTCTGTTATTTCTGTTGCGCATAGGGGCAGATCTTGACATGATGCCTTGTGGCATAAATAAATCATTGCACCAACACATCCCATCCAAAAGTGAGAATGTTCCTCAACAGTGGAACCCTTGCAAGGTTGCTATCGGAAACTTTAACATTTGTAGCAAGCATGGTAACAAGCATTTGCTGTTACACCGCTGTAATTACAGACTGCAATTACCACAAATTACATGTTGTTATTACACTGTAACTATTAACTATTACAATTTGTGTAATTACATATGCAAATACACTCTAATAAGGAGAACAATTATGAGAAAAAGAAAACAATCAGAGAAAATGATGTGCTACAGATGATATTGATACTGGGGCACCACAAGGGTGCGTTCTCAGCCCTCTCCTGTACTCCCTGTTCACCCATGACTGCGTGGCCATGCACGCCTACAACTCAATCATCAAGTTTGCAGACGACACTACAGTGGTAGGCTTGATTACCAACAATGACGAGATGGCCTACAGGAAGAAGGTGAGGGAACTCGGAGTGTGGTGTCAGGAAAATAACCTCACACTCAACGTCAACAAAACAAAGGAGATGATCGTGGACTTCAGGAAACAGCAGAGGGAGCACCCCCCTATCCACATCGACGGGACAGTAGTGGAGAAGGTGGAAAGTTTTAAGTTCCTCGGCGTACACATCACAGACAAACTGAAATGGGCCACCCACAAACAGTATGATGAAGAAGGCGCAGCAGCGTGCTAAAGGAGGCTGAAGAAATTTGTCTTGTCACCGAAAACACTCACAAACTTTTACAGATACACAATCGAGAGCATCCTGTTGGGCTGGTACAGCAACTGCTCCGCCCACAACCGTAAGACTGTCCAGAGGGTAGTGCAGTCAGCACAACGCATCACCGGTGGCACGACCCGATGTCACAGGAAGTCCAAAAAGATCATCAAGGACAGCAACCACCCGAGCTACTGCCTGTTCACCCCCCCACGCCCCACCCCCCCATCATCCAGAAGGCAAGGTCAGTACAGATGCATCAAAGCAGGGACCGAGAGACTGAAGAACAGCTTCTATCTCAAGGCCACCACTAACATTGAGTGGCTGCTGCCAACATACAGACTGAAATCTCTAGCCACTTTAATAATGAAAAAATGTATGTAATGAAGGTATCACTAGTCACTTTAAACAATGCCACTTTATATAATGTTTACATACCATACATTACTCATCTCATATGTATATACTGTACTCGATACCATCTACTGCATCTTGCCTATGCCGTTCTGTACCATCACTCATTCATATATCTTTATGTACATATTCTTCATCCCTTTACACTTGTGTGTATAAGGTAGTTGTTGTGGAATTGTTAGATTACTTGTTAGATATTACTGCACGGTCCGAAATAGAAGCACAGGCATTTCTCTATGCTCGCATTAACATTTGCTAACCATGTGTATGTGACCAATACAATTTGATTTGATTTGATACCAATGACGTGCAACAGATGATATTGATACCATTGATGTGCTAGAGAGGATATTGATACCATTGTGAGGTAGAGAGGATATTGATACCATTGATGTGCTAGAGAGGATATTGATACCATTGATGTGCTAGAGAGGATATTGATACCATTGATGTGCTAGAGAGGATATTGATACCATTGATGTGCTAGAGAGGATATTGATACCATTGATGTGCTAGAGAGGATATTGATACCATTGATGTGCTAGAGAGGATATTGATACCATTGATGTGCTAGAGAGGATATTGATACCATTGATGTGCTACAGAGGATATTGATACCATTGATGTGCTACACAGGACATTGATGCCATTGTGAGGTAGAGAGGATATTGATGCCATTGTGAGGTACAGAGGATATTGATGCCATTGTGAGGTACAGAGGATATTGATACCATTGTGAGGTATGTTAAGTGCACTTTCAACGGTAAATCAAATGAGCCTTTCTCTCCTATGGAAATACACTATGGTGGAAATGTGAGGGAACAACATTCGTTATCAGGTCCTATTTCTAGTCCAAGTTGCTGTCCTAGGGCTCTTTTTAATTTGCCATGATATATCAAATGGGATTGTTGTTTTCAAGAGAATCTTTATTTTTCCAATTTTGCTGCTGTAATGTTCATGGGATTTCCCGTAGCACCGTAGGGGTCAACCTGTTAAAACGGCAGGAGTTTGGTGTGGACCAATTATAATGGTTTGGGAGGAAAGACCTTGTAGTAACAATGCTGCTAGGCCTGTGGTGATCTGACGGGTTTGACAGGTCCTCTGGTGTGTGTGAGAGTGTTAGTGATTTCCCCCACTCTGTGGGAGACAGGTGCAGAACGATGGGAAATATTATCTTGGCGTTGGAAGTCATATCCTACTCTCTGCTTCTCTGTGTTTCTCTGTGCTTCTCTGTGCTTCCCCTTCTGCTTTTCTGTGTTTCTTGCTGCTTCACTGTCTTTCTCTCTGCTTCTCTGTTCTTCTCTGTGATTCTAGCTTCTTCTCGGTGCTTATCTCTGCTTCCCTGTGCTTATGTCTGCTTCTCACTGCTTCTCTGTCCTTCTCTGGGCTTATTGCTGCTTCTCTGTCTTTCTCTCTGCTTCTCTGTTCTTCTCTGTGATTCTAGCTGCTTCTCTGGGCTTATCTCTGCTTCCCTGTGCTTATGTCTGCTTCTCACTGCTTCTCTGTCCTTCTTGGGGTTTTCTCTGCTCTTGTTGAGTCTCTGGGCTTTTCTCTGCTCTCGTTGAGTCTCTGGACTTCTCTGTTGTTCTCTATGCTTCTCGTGCTTATCTGTGATTCTCGCTGCTTCTCTGTGCTTCTCTGGGCTTCTCGCTGCTTCTCTGTGCTTCTCTGAGCTTATCGCTGCTTCTCTGTGCTTCTCTGTGCTTCTCAGTTCTTTTTGGGCTTTTCTCGCCTCTCGTTGAGTCTCTGGGCTTTTCTCGGCTCTCGTTGAGACTCTTGGCTTTTCTCGGCTCTCGTTGAGACTCTGGGCTTCTCTTTATTCTTGTTGAGTCCCAAGCATTGTGAGTCTGTATTGATCAATTATGAGCTCTCTCTGTTCCTCCCCCTTTCTATGTCTCTTGCTCATGTTTTTATCTTATTGCTCAATTCTCTACCCCACGTTTTCTATCACCCTCCTCTGCCTTTTCTATCGCCTTTTTCCCCTTGCGATGATTCCAGAAGGACAATATAAAATAACTCCAAACTTTGATCTCTTTGAACTTTAAACTCTTTAAAAAGCTTCCAGTACTGTTTTGTTATACAGCTTTACACTGAACAAAAATATAAATTCAACATTTTCTAAGATTTTACTGAGTTACAGTTCTTATAAGAAAATCAGTCAATTGAAAAAAGATAATTGCGCACTAATCTATGGATTTCACATGACTGGGAATACAGATATGCCTCTGTTGGTCACAGATATCGTTTAAAAAATCAGAAAACTAGTCAGTATCTGGTGTGACCACCATTTGCCTCATGCAGCGCGACACATGTCCTTCGCATAGAGTTGATCAGGCTGTTGATTGTGGCCTGTGGAACGTTCTCCCAATCCTCTTCAATGGCTGTGCGAAGTTTGTGGATATTGGCGGGAACTGGAACACGCTGTTGTACACATATATCCAGAGCATCCCAAACATGTTCAATGGGTGACATGTCTGGTGAACTGGGACATTTTCAGATTCCAAGAATTGTGTACAACATGGGGCCTTGCATTATTAAATCGGAAACATGAGGTGATGACTGCAGATTAATGGCACAATGGGCCTCAGGATCTCGTCAAGGTATCTCTGTGCATTAAAATTGCCATTAATAAATTGCAATTGTGTTCGTTGTCCATAGCTTATGCCTGCCCATGGAGGCAGCTTATTGTAGAGAAATTAACATTTAATTCTCTGGCAACAGCTTTGGTGGACATTCCTGCAGTCAGCATGTCAACACTTGAGACATCTGTGACATTGTGTTGTATGACAAAACTGCACATTTTAGAGTGGCATTTTATTGGCCCAGCACAAGGTGCACCTGTGTAATGATCATGCTGTTTAATCAGCTTCTTGATATGCCACACCTGTCAGGTGGATGGATTATCTTGGCAAAGGAGAAATGCTCACTAACAGGGATGTAAACAAATTTGTGCAAAACATTTGAGAGAAATAAGCTTTTTGTGCAAATGAAGAATTTTATTTCAGCTCATGAAACATAGGACCAACACTACTGGTAGTGTTACATTTTAGTTACATTTAGATGAAAGGCATCACTGAATGATGAATATAGACAAATAGACAGCTAATTATTAAAAGGCTGGTTCAGTTCTCATACCATTCACCCACTTTTTATGGTTCATTTCTCAAGCATGTTCCACATCCTAATGTGACAGCATTCCTATTGTGATGTCATTCCTATTGTGACAGCATTCCTATTGTGACAGCATTCCTATTGTGATGTCATTCCTATTGTGACAGCTTTTCTAATGTGACAGCATTCCTATTGTGATGTCATTCCTATTGTGACAGCATTCCTATTTTGGCAGCATTCCTAATGTGACAGCATTCCTATTGTGGCAGCATTCCTATTGTGATGTCATTCCTATTGTGATGTCATTCCTATTGTGACAGCATTCATATTGTGATGTCATTCCTATTGTGACAGCATTCCTATTGTGGCAGCATTCCTAATGTGACAGCATTCCTAATGTGACAGCATTCCTATTGTGGCAGCATTCCTAATGTGACAGCATTCCTAATGTGACAGCATTCCTTTTGTAACAGCATTCCTATTGTAACATCATTCATAATATGACAGCGTTCCTAATGTGACAGCATTCCTATTGTGACAGCATTCCTATTGTGACAGCATTCCTAATGTGACAGCATTCCTATTGTGGCAGCATTCCTAATGTGACAGCATTCCTAATGTGACAGCATTCCTATTGTGGCAGCATTCCTAATGTGACAGCATTCCTAATGTGACAGCATTCCTTTTGTGACAGCATTCCTATTGTAACATCATTCATATGACAGCGTTCCTATTGTGACAGCATTCCTACTGTGACAGCGTTCCTAATGTGACAACATTCCTGTTGTGATGTTTCATTACAGTTGTGGAACATTCAAAGATCTGTACTATGAAAAACAACACTATGTGATTTGTCAGCGAAGTCTAGGGTTCCGTCCCAAATGGCACCCTATTCCCTATATAGTGTACTACCACGCCCTCCCTGGTCAAAAGTAGTGCACTATGTAGGAAATAGGGTGTCATTTGGGATACAGGTAAGGTCTGGGTAGTCTCTCATGACACAACTTGTCATCATATGTGATCTGATGGTTGTGTTGCTTAAAGAGGTCTGCTGCTTTGCCTTTAAACACACTACTCTGCTGCAATGAAGTGATGTGACTGAGTGATGTGACGGATGGAGACCAATGAAGGGTTAGGGTCAGTGAAGTGATGAAGGGTTAAGGTCAGTGAGGTGATGAAGGTTAGGGTCAGTGAAGTGATGTGACAGATGGAGACTAATGAAGGGTTAAGAGGGTTTCTGTTGGTATCAAACCCTGGGTTGCACGGACCTATTACAACTTTCTACCCTGTTTCTATATTGTTCATCAGACCGGTCTGGAAAGAGTGAGAGAACATGAGAGGCCGAGAGCTCCGAGGGGTCACCCATGAGAGTTCAACAACTGTAAGGGATTTCTTCCTGGGAAGGAGAGGAGGACCAATATGCAGCGTGGTTAAAGTTCATGGTACTTTAATAAGAGAAACTATACATGAACAGAATACAAAACAAGAAATGTGAAAACCCGAAAACAGTCCCGTGTGGCACAAACACTACCACAGGAGACAACCACCCACAAAATACCCCAAGAATATGGCTGCCTAAATATGGTTCCCAATCAGAGACAACGATAAACACCTGCCTCTGATTGAGAACCACTCTAGGCAACCATAGACTTACCCAGACAACTACACTGAACACAACCCCATACATCTAATAAACCCCTAGACAAGCCGAAACACAATATATCACCCATGTCACACCCTGGCCTAACCAAAATAATAAAGAAAACACAGATAACTAAGACCAGGGCGTGACAGTACCCCCCCAAAGGTGCGGACTCCCGGCCACACACCTAAACCCATAGGGGAGGGTCTGGGTGGACGTCTATCCACGATGGCGGCCCTGGCGCGGGACGTGGACCCCACTCCAACATAGTCTTAGTCCGCTTTCTTAGCGTCCTTTGAGTGGCAACCCTCGCCACCGACCTTGGCCTAAGTTCCCTAACAGAGGGCCCCACTGGACTGAGGGTCAGCTCGGGACTGAGGGTCAGCTCGGGACTGAGGGTCAGCTCGGGACTGAGGGGTAGCTCAGGCTGGTTGACGGCTCTGGCAGCTTCTGGCTGAATGGCGGTTCTGGCGGATCCTGGCTGACAGGCGGCTCTGGCGGATCCTGGCTGAATGGCGGTTCTGGCGGATCCTGGCTGACAGGCGGCTCTGGCGGATCCTGGCTGACTGGTGGCTCTGGCGGATCCTGGCTGACTGGCGGCTCTGGCGGATCCTGGCTGACTTGCGGCTCTGGAAGACTCATGACAGACGGTGAGACTCTGGCGGCCCTGGACAGACGGTGAGACTCTGGCGGCCCTGGACAGACGGTGAGACTCTGGCGGCCCTGGACAGACGGTGAGACTCTGGCGGCCCTGGACAGACGGTGAGACTCTGGCGGCCCTGGACAGACGGTGAGACTCTGGCGGCCCTGGACAGACGGTGAGACTCTGGCGGCCCTGGACAGACGGTGAGACTCTGGCGGCCCTGGACAGACGGTGAGACTCTGGCGGCCCTGGACAGACGGTGAGACTCTGGCGGCCCTGGACAGACGGTGAGACTCTGGCGGCCCTGGACAGACGGTGAGACTCTGGCGGCCCTGGACAGACGGTGAGACTCTGGCGGCCCTGGACAGACGGTGAGACTCTGGCGGCCCTGGACAGACGGTGAGACTCTGGCGGCCCTGGACAGACGGTGAGACTCTGGCGGCCCTGGACAGACGGTGAGACTCTGGCGGCCCTGGACAGACGGTGAGACTCTGGCGGCCCTGGACAGACGGTGAGACTCTGGCGGCCCTGGACAGACGGTGAGACTCTGGCGGCCCTGGACAGACGGTGAGACTCTGGCGGCCCTGGACAGACGGTGAGACTCTGGCGGCCCTGGACAGACGGTGAGACTCTGGCGGCCCTGGACAGACGGTGAGACTCTGGCGGCCCTGGACAGACGGTGAGACTCTGGCGGCCCTGGACAGACGGTGAGACTCTGGCGGCCCTGGACAGACGGTGAGACTCTGGCGGCCCTGGACAGACGGTGAGACTCTGGCGGCCCTGGACAGACGGTGAGACTCTGGCGGCCCTGGACAGACGGTGAGACTCTGGCGGCCCTGGACAGACGGTGAGACTCTGGCGGCCCTGGACAGACGGTGAGACTCTGGCGGCCCTGGACAGACGGTGAGACTCTGGCGGCCCTGGACAGACGGTGAGACTCTGGCGGCCCTGGACAGACGGTGAGACTCTGGCGGCCCTGGACAGACGGTGAGACTCTGGCGGCCCTGGACAGACGGTGAGACTCTGGCGGCCCTGGACAGACGGTGAGACTCTGGCGGCCCTGGACAGACGGTGAGACTCTGGCGGCCCTGGACAGACGGTGAGACTCTGGCGGCCCTGGACAGACGGTGAGACTCTGGCGGCCCTGGACAGACGGTGAGACTCTGGCGGCCCTGGACAGACGGTGAGACTCTGGCGGCCCTGGACAGACGGTGAGACTCTGGCGGCCCTGGACAGACGGTGAGACTCTGGCGGCCCTGGACAGACGGTGAGACTCTGGCGGCCCTGGACAGACGGTGAGACTCTGGCGGCCCTGGACAGACGGTGAGACTCTGGCGGCCCTGGACAGACGGTGAGACTCTGGCGGCCCTGGACAGACGGTGAGACTCTGGCGGCCCTGGACAGACGGTGAGACTCTGGCGGCCCTGGACAGACGGTGAGACTCTGGCGGCCCTGGACAGACGGTGAGACTCTGGCGGCCCTGGACAGACGGTGAGACTCTGGCGGCCCTGGACAGACGGTGAGACTCTGGCGGCCCTGGACAGACGGTGAGACTCTGGCGGCCCTGGACAGACGGTGAGACTCTGGCGGCCCTGGACAGACGGTGAGACTCTGGCGGCCCTGGACAGACGGTGAGACTCTG
This sequence comes from Oncorhynchus clarkii lewisi, assembly GCF_045791955.1. Lineage (NCBI taxonomy): Eukaryota > Metazoa > Chordata > Actinopteri > Salmoniformes > Salmonidae > Oncorhynchus > Oncorhynchus clarkii. Next base: position 67,439,210 of record NC_092162.1, read on the forward strand.
GCGGCCCTGGACAGACGGTGAGACTCTGGCGGCCCTGGACAGACGGTGAGACTCTGGCGGCCCTGGACAGACGAGGCGCACTGTAGGCCTGGTGCGTGGTGCCGGCACTGGTGGTACTGGGCCGAGGACACGCACCTCAGGGTGAGTGCGGGGAGGAGGAACAGGGAGTACTGGGCTCTGGACACGCACAGGAAGCCTGGTGCGGGGAGCTGCCACCGGAGGGCTGGTGTGTGGCGGTGGCACTGGATGGACCGGACCGTGAAGGCGTACTGGAGATCTTGAGAGCATGGCTGGCACCAACTGCCCTGGCTGGAACTTCACCCTAGCCCGGCAGATGTGGGGAGCTGGGATGTAGCGTACCGGGCTAAGCACGCGTACTGGGGACACCGTGCGTTCCACCGCATAACACGGTGCCTGACCAGTACCACGCCCGCCACGGTTAGCACTGCTAGGAGCACTGTAGCGCTGAGCTGGCACAGGACGTGCAAGGCTAGGGAGGTGCACAGGAGGCCTGGTGCGTGAGGCTGGTACAATCTTCACCAGACGACTAGCACGCAACTCAGGACAAGTATGGAGAGCTGACCCAGGTGCCATCAAATCCCCGACACGCTCCGTCGGGCGAATGCCGTGCCTCATGCACAAACACAGCAACTCCCTCATAACTCTCTCCTCCGATTTCCCCATTAACTCCTTCACGGTCTCTGCTTCGCTCACCTCCAACACCGGCTCTGGTTCTGGTTTCCTCCTTGGCTCCTTACGATAAACAGGGGGAGTTGGCTCAGGTCTGACTCCTGACTCTGCCACACTCTCCCTGTGCCCCCTCCCAATACATTTTTGGGGCTGACTCTCGGGCTTCCATCTGCGTCGCCGTGCTGCCTCCTCAAACCGCCGCCTCTCCGCTTTGGCTGGCTCCAGCTCTGCCTTTGGGCGGCGATATTCCCCTGGCTGTGCCCAGAGTCCTTTCCCGTCTAGGATCTCCTCCCACGTCCAGGAGTCTTGATTCTTCTGCCGCTGTTGCTGCTGCCCGTTACCACGCTGCTTGGTCCTTGGTTGGTGGGTGATTCTGTAAGGGATTTCTTCCTGCGAAGGAGAGGAGGACCAATATGCAGCGTGGTTAAAGTTCATGGTACTTTAATAAGAGAAACCATACATGAACAGAATACAAAACAAGAAACGTGAAAACCCGAAAACAGTCCCGTGTGGCACAAACACTACCACAGGAGACAACCACCCACAAAATACCCAAAGAATATGGCTACCTAAATATGGCTCCCAATCAGAGACAACGATAGACAGCTGCCTCTGATTGAGAACCACTCTAGGCAACCATAGACTTACCTAGACACCTACACTGAACACAACCCCATACATCTAATAAACCCCTAGACAAGACGAAACACAATAAATCACCCATGTCACACCCTGGCCTAACCAAAATAATAAAGAAAACACAGATAACTAAGACCAGGGCGTGACAACAACAACAGGAAGACAATTGTTGGGGGTAAACAAGTCTTGGGGGTGAACAAGTTTAATTTTAAATGTTTTTTATATAATTAAATCATAATAAAACACGCAAACTGGAAATAAGTACATAATTGGAAATGAAGGGATTAAGTGCTACAAAGAAAAGGGCTATGTTAAAGTGCTTAATATAATTACAATTAAATATAAAAAAAAAACACAAAACCAGATTGAGCAAATTAAAACATGATTTTTTATTGAACTTCCTACTCGTGTTGGTTGCCCCTCCGGCTCTCTTAAATAGGCCCTCACTAACTCCCACTCTTAAGGCTCTATACTACTCTTTGACATTCATAACAAGTGGAGCCAAGGTCTTAAGTTTTGCTATCCACCTGGATTCAGCTGCTCTTCTCTGGCTTTCATCTCCAGACCGGTGATGTGGAGGGAGGTTGTAGGGTGGTTCTGAACGTGTTTTATCACGTGTGTTTGTAATATACATTTTGATCAATTGTGTAGAGGTGCTGTTTGACACGTGTCAAGACTGTGTGTCTGGTTTCTCCGATATATAAATGTTGTGGTAAAATGTGCATGTTTAGGGTTAGGGTCAGCGAAGTCATGTGACAGACGGAGACTAATGAAGGGTTAGGGTCAGTGAAGTCATGTGACAGACGGAGACTAATGAAGGGTTAGGGTCAGTGAAGTCATGTGACAGACGGAGACTAATGAAGGGTTAGGGTCAGTGAAGTCATGTGACAGACGGAGACTAATGAAGGGTTAGGGTCAGTGAAGTCATGTGACAGACGGAGACTAATGAAGGGTTAGGGTCAGTGAAGTCATGTGACAGACGGAGACTATTGAAGGGTTAGGTAGGAACTTAGGAGATCAGCTGGCTGGAGTGTTTACGGACATATTCAATCTTTCCCTATCCCAGTCTGCTGTCCCCACTTGCTTTAAGATGTCCACCATTGTTCCTGTACTGAAGAAAGCAAAGGTAACTGAAGTAAATGACTATCGTCCCGTAGAACCCACTTCTGTCATCATGAAGTGCTTAGAGAGACTAGTCAAGGATAATATCACCTCTACATTACCTGTCACCCTAGATCCATTTCAAGTTGCATAGTGCCCCAATAGATCCACATACGATGCAATCGCTATCACACTGCACACTGCCCTATCCCATCTGGACAAGAGGAATACCTAAGTAAGAATGCTGTTTATTGACTATAGCTCAGCATTCAACACCATAGTACCCTCCAAGCTCATCATTAAGCTTGAGCCCCTGGGTCTGAACCCCGCCCTGTGCAACTGGTCCTGGACTTCCTGACGGGCCGCCCCCAGGTGGTGAAGGTAGGAAACAACACCTCCACTTTGTTGATCCTCGACACAGGGACCCCACAAGGGTGTGTGCTCAGCTCCCTCCTGTACTCCCTGTTCACCCATGACTGCGTGGCCACGCACGCCTCCAACTCAAACATCAAGTTCGCAGACGACACGACAGTAGTAGGCCTGATTGCCAACAATGACGAGACAGCCTACAGGGAGGAGGTGAGGGCCCTGGGAGTGTGGTGCCAGGAAAATAACCTCTCACTCAATGTTGACAAAACAAAGGAGCTGGTCATGGACTTCAGGAAAGCTTCAAACCGGACAGCAGTGGAGAAGGTGGAACGCTTCAAATTCCTCAGCGTACACATCACCGACGATCTGAAACGGTCCACCCACACAGACTGTGTGGTGAAGAAGGTGCAACAGCGCCTCTTCAACCTCAGGAGGCTGAAGAAATTTGTCTTGTCACCTAAATTGGGTTCCCGAGTGGTGCAGAAGTCCAAGGCACTGCATCTCAGTGCAAGAGGCGTCACTGCAGTCCCTGGTTTGAATCCAGGCTGCATCACATCTGGCCGTGATTGCGAGTCCCATAGGGCGGCACACAATTGGCCCCACATCGTTCGGGTTTGGCCGGGGTAGGCCGTCATTGTAAATAAGAATTTGCTCTTAACTGACTTTCCTAATTAAATAAACCCCTCAGAAACTTCTACAGATGCACAATTGAGAGCATCCTGTCAGGCTGTATCACCACCTTGTACGGCAACTGCACCACCCGCAACCACAAGGCTCTCCAGAGGGTGGTGAGGTCTGCACAACGCATCACCGGGGGCAAACTACCTGCCCTCCAGGACACCTACAGGACCCGATGTCACAGGAAGGCCATAAAGATCATCAAGGACAGCAACCACCGAGCCACTAGCTGTTCACCCCGCTATCATCCAGAAGGCGAGGTCAGTACAGGTGCATCAAAGCTGGGAGTGAGAGACTGAAAAAACTGCTTTTATCTCAAGGCCATCAGACTGTTAAATAGCCATCACTAGGCTGCCCCATAAACATAGACTTGAAATCACTAGCCATTTTATTATTAATATTGGAACACGAGTCACTTTAATGTTTACATAGTTTTGCTTTACTCATCTCATATGTATATACTGTATCTTATTCTACTCTATTTAGTCTATGCCACTTCGACATTGCATATATATTGCTTAATTCCATTAATAATATATTAGGTTGTGTGTATTGTTGTGAATTGTTGTGAATTGTTAGATATTACTGCACTGTTGGACCTAGAAACACAAGCATTTGCTAAACACGTGTATAGGACAAATAAAATTGTATTTGATTTTGATTTGAAGAATGGCAAGAGACATTGCTGTTGGGAAGGGGTTGCGACGCAGAACTCAGTGATGGTTACATGTCCAACATCCCAGAGGAGTGATAATCTCTCTCTTCTTCCTGACCCCAACTCTTCTCCTCTTTCTTTAAATGTCAAATGTTTAAGCCCAGTATAAGTTCATTCGTCTCAGGTGTCTTGGTGGCTGTTGATCTTCAGAGAACCTCACGTCTGTCTGCTACTGGCACTGACAGATTTGGCAGGTCCTCTCAGAAGCGTTGTTATTGCTCTTTCTTCCATTTTGAAGCTATATGTGTCTGTGTCTGTGTCTAGGTCTGTGTCTGTGTCTGTGTCTAGGTCTGTGTCTGTGTCTAGGTCTGTGTCTGTGTCTAGGTCGATGTCTATGTATGTCTAGGTCTGTGTCTGTGTCTAGGTCTGTGTCTGTGTCTGTGTCTGTGTCTAGGTCTGTGTCTGTGTCTAGGTCGGTGTCTGTGTCTGTGTCTAGGTTGATGTCTACGTATGTCTATGTCTAGGTCTGTGTCTGTGTCTATGTCTGTGTCTGTGTCTGTGTCTGTGTATGTGTCTGTGTCTGTGTCTGTGTCTAGGTCGATGTCTACGTATGTCTATGTCTGTGTCTGTGTCTGTGTCTAGGTCGATGTCTACGTATGTCTATGTCTAGGTCTGTGGCTGTGTCTGTGTCTAGGTCGATGTCTACGTATGTCTATGTCTATGTCTGTGTCTGTGTCTAGGTCGATGTCTACGTATGTCTATGTCTGTGTCTATGTCTGTGTCTGTGTCTGTGTCAGTGTCTGTGTCTGTGGCTGTGTCTATGTCTGTGTCTGTTTGTGTCGATGTCTGTGTTTGTGTCTGTGTCAGTGTCTGTTTGTGTCTATGTCTCTGTTTGTGTCGGTGTCTGTTTGTGTCGGTATCTGTGTTTGTGTCTCTGTTTGTGTCTGTGTCAGTGTCTGTTTGTGTCTATGTCTGTGTTTGTGTCGGTGTCTGTTTGTGTCTGTGTCTGTTTGTGTCTATGTCTGTGTCTGTGTCAGTGTCTGTTTGTGTCTATATCTGTGTTTGTGTCGGTGTCTGTTTGTGTCGGTGTCTGTCTGCGTCGGTGTCTGTTTGTGTCGGTGTCTGTGTTTGTGTCTCTGTTTGTGTCTGTGTCAGTGTATGTTTGTGTCTATGTCTGTGTCTGTGTCTGTGTCAGTGTCTGTTTGTGTCTGTGTCAGTGTCTGTTTGTGTCTATGTCTGTGTTTGTGTCGGTGTCTGTCTGTGACTGTATAGACCTGCGTGTTTTGTATGTGTGATTGCACGCATGTATACACACACGTGTTTGATATAGAGACTTTTGTTATTGCTGTATTATTGTGTCTGTAACCAGGACGTGAACCTATTTGTCGATCCCTCTGTGTGTTTTGTGGGGCCTACTCTGTTTGTGTAATGGGATGACAGGTTGAAGAAAAAGTGTTGACATCTTTATCATTGATTTAACAGCTTTCCCACAGAGATAAAGAAGACCAGGAACAATCAGTCAAAAAAGAGAACGGTACAAATGAAAACCGGCTTTTAAAAAAGCTAGAAACTTTAAAACAAGTGAAAATAATGAAAACATCACTGTAAAAAAAAAACACATTGCCCGTTACATGGTTGATTTGATAGTGACTCAGAGAAAGCTTGTTATCTTCCTCTTTCGTCTCTGAACCTGGTGCCACCCTCACACCTTTGGTTGTTTCTTCGCGCGTCTCTGACTCCAGCCAACACCATTCTTCAGTGTACCTTCTGTTTAAAGTGACTGTCTACAGTAACATTACTTTTCAAACAAACAGAGGACAGTATATTAGATGTTGATACATGAGAAAGACAAGTTCTGGTGGACCTATTGTGACCAGGAGGGTGTCTCTCTATTTCTCTCAATTCAATTCAAGGGCTTTATTGGGAATCATGTTAACATTGCCAAAGCAAGTGAGGTAGATAATATACAAAAGTGAAATAAACAATACAAATGAACAGTAAACATTACACTCACAGGAGTTCCAAAAGAATAAAGACATTTTAAATGTCATATTATACTGTATCTATATACAGTGTTGTAACAATGTGCAAATAGTTCAAGTACAATGGTGTTTGTTCTTCACTGGTTGCCCTTTTCTTGTGGCAACAGGTCACAAATTCTCTCTCTCTCTCTCATATGTTAACATTGCCAAAGCAAGTGAAGTAGATAATATAGAAAAGTGAAATAAACAATACAAATGAACACTCCTAATATTTTCCTTGAGTTGGAAAAGGTCAGAATACTCTCCGAGGTACAGCAGCACTCTGTCTTGATATAGAAACAAATCAATCACAGACAACACGGTGGAGCATGACAGGGCTCACAATCACTTTGGGATGTAGTAGTTGATGTAAAAGAACAGTATTTTATGGTCCCGGGTTGTAATGAGGTAATAGAACAGTATTGTATGGTCCTGGGTTGTAATGAGGTAATAGAACAATATTTTATGGTCCCGGGTTGTAATGAGGTAATAGAACAGTATTTTATGGTCCTGGGTTGTAATGAGGTAATAGAACAGTATTGTATGGTCCTGGGTTGTAATGAGGTAATAGAACAGTATTGTATGGTCCCGGGTTGTAATGAGGTAATAGAACAATATTTTATGGTCTCGGGTTGTAATGAGATAATAGAACAATATTTTATGGTCCCGGGTTGTAATGAGGTAAAAGAACAATATTTTATGGTCCTGGGTTGTAATGAGGTAATAGAACAGTGTTTTATGGTCCCGGGTTGTAATGAGGTAAAAGAACAGTATTTTATGGTCCTGGGTTGTAATGAGGTAAAATAACAGTATTTTATGGTCTCGGGTTGTAATGAGGTAAAAGAACAGTATTTTATGGTCCCGGGTTGTAATGAGGTAATAGAACAGTATTTTATGGTCCCGGGTTGTAATGAGGTAATAGAACAGTATTTTATGGTCCCGGGTTGTAATGAGGTAATAGAACAGTATTTGATGGTCCCGGGTTGTAATGAGGTAATAGAACAGTATTTTATGGTCCCGGTGTCACGCCCTGGTCTTAGTATTTTGTGTTTTCTTTATTATTTTGGTCAGGCCAGGGTGTGACATGGGTTTTTTATGTGGTGTGTTTTGTCTTGGGGTTTTGTTAGGTATTGGGTTTGTGGCTTGTATCTAGCATAGTCTATGGCTGTCTGGAGTGGTTTTCAATTAGAGGCAGGTGTTTATTGTTGTCTCTGATTGGGAACCATATTTAGGCAGCCATATTCTTTGAGTGTTTCGTGGGTGATTGTTCCTGTCTCTGTGTTTGTTTGTGCACCAGTATAGGCTGTTAGGTTTTCTCATTACGTTTATTGTTTTGTTAGTTTGTTCATGTGTAGAGTCTTTATTAAAGTACCATGAATAGAAACCATGCTGCATTTTGGTCCGCCTCTCCTTCACTGCAAGAAAACCGTTACAACCGGGTTGTAATGTCACATGCGTAAAAACATTATTCCACTCCCTTAGACATCTAAACCAGCTATGATAAAACGTAAGAGCAAATGCCGGAATTGCACAACACACTTTCACGTAATAGTATATGAACTGCTAAGTCAAAGAATATCTAAAAAACATATCCTAAACCTCCTTCCCAGATGTTTCCGATGAGGATATAGCGTGCAGTGAGTCAGTCCAGAACCTCATGGTCTGAAGACACAGTGTTTGTTTGCTTAGGTGTTAACCGCAGTTGTCACAACAAGGTAACCAGAGTGACATGCCTTACGCTGTGTGGGGACACCGTCTCTTCCTCTGTCTCTTCAAGGCCGTACGTTTTTGGGGGGGGTTTGGGGACTGAAATGTACAGCTAGCTGGGCCCTGGTTCAGTCCTGTCATCTCTTATCTGTGCAACACACTGCCTGTCTCTCCATGGCACTTCCTGCTTCGCCCTACAGTACCAGAGGAGTACACTGTTGCTCCTCAAGGACTCCGTGAGCTTAGTGTACCTGACTCCAGCTTCTCTCAGAGAGTTGTGTCTCAGCCAGAAGGACACACATAAGGCCAGCAGTTCAGAACATAAAGCAAACACAGGCTACAGGCCTAATCCTGTGTCAGTACCTTCGATCACACCAGGCTTTGTTTCTTAATACTGGGCTGGGTGGTACACCATCCCTCCTGAGTGCGTAGCGCTGTGCCACTGTGTGTCCTTGGCTTTTACATACATTCCACCATGGTCTCCAACAGCTAATATTGTCCAGTTACACCGGAGGGAGAACATATACAAGTACTGATTACTACATATGTAGTAGTGTGACAGAGAGCTAATGATTTGACAGATAATATTCATTTAGTTATAGAGGTGATCCATAGTGAGGTTACTGTATAATTATCATCGCTCTGAAGATGTTGTTTTCCCAAAAGTGAGGTCCAGAGCAACACGAAGAAACAGAGTGGTTTATCAATCAATCAATTAATCAATCAATCACATACATAGATTTTTTATTTTTTTTATAAAGCCCTTTGTTAGCAGTTTTCACAAAGTGTTTAACAGATACCCAGCCTGAAACAACAAGCACTCAATGGATAGGCCTCACGTGGCCTGATTTAGACTGGCCAGAGTAGTAACATATCTTTTGGGAAAGCCTTACTGTATATTTATTTTTATTTCACCTTTATTTACCCAGGTAGGCTAGTTGAGAACAAGTTCTCATTTACAACTGCGACCTGGCCAAGATAAAGCAAAGCAGTGTGAACAGACAGCAACACAGTTACACGTAAACAAATTCAAATGTGTTTTATTGTAATGTACTTTTAATTTAATTTTAATGAACAGAGATGAGGTAATCATTAACAAAAAAGCGAGTTCATGTGTCATGTCTACTCCCGCTCCTCTTCTCTGGCGCTCGTCGTCGCCAGGTTACTCATTATGACGCACACCTGTCACCATCGTTACGCCCCGTCACGAGACTCACCTGGACTCCATCAATTCTATGATTACCTCCCATATATCTGTCTCTCCCTTTGGTTCAGACCCCTGGCAGTATTAAGTTGTGTGTCTCATGTCCAGATGCTACTGTTGTTTTGGGCCATGTATTTTTTGCATGATTAAATTCACCCCCCTGTACTTGCTTCCCGACTCCCAGCGTCTGTGTTACACCATGCAACCTTATTATGGGACTTATGAAGCACATTTTTACTCCTGTACTTATTTGGGCTTACCATAAGAAAGGGGTTGAATACTTATCCAGGTGTGGATAGCTCTAAGAGACTTAGCCAGAAAGACTCACAGCTGTAATCACTGCCAAAAGGTATTTCTAAAAAGTATTGACTCAGGGGTGGGAATACTTACTGTATGTGAAGATTTTTCTGTATTTAATTTTCAATACATTTGGAAACATTTCTAAAAACATGTTTTTACTTTGTCATTAAGGGTTTGTTTGTAGATAGGTGAGAAAGCTACTCCATCTTGAATTCAGGCTGCAACACAACAACATGTACTATAAGTGAAGGGGTATGAATGCTTTCTGAAAGCACTAAATATAAAACAATGAAAAAGTTGACATGTCTAGCAGCCCATGGGCCTGTTAAGATGTATTTTTGTTTTACGATTTTTTTTTTGTGTGCAATTTCTCTGTCATACTAATCTATAATGAACCTTTGGCTGTTCAGTGGGCAACGTCCAGTCCCCTTTACTGTCACGTTCTGACCTTAGTTCTTGTGTGTTTTCCTTGTTTTAGTGTTGGTCAGGACGTGATCTGGGTGGGCATTCTATGTTGTGTGTCTAGTTTGTCTGTTTTTATGTCTGGCCTGATATGGTTCTCAATCAGAGGCAGGTGTTAGTCGTTGTCTCTGATTGCGAACCATATTTAGGTAGCCTGTTTTGTGTTGGGTTTTGTGGGTGGTTGTTTCCTGTCTTTGTGTTTTCTGCACCAGTTAGGACTGTTTCGCCAAGTTTATTGTTTTGTATTCTGTTCATGTTTAGTTTCTCCTATTAAAAGAACCATGAACTTTAACCACGCTGCATTTTAGTCCTCCTCTCCTTCCCAGGAAGAAAGCCGTTACACTTACTAACATGGGCCGGCCCGGTGTTCACACAAACTCACATTCAAAGTCAAACACGGAATCAAAAAGACCTGCTCTGTCATCTGTAAGACAGCCAACATCATGGATCGTAAAAAACAAAGGGACCTGCTCTGTCATCTGTAAGACAGCCAACATAAAAAACAAAGGGACCTGCTCTGTCATCTGTAAGACAGCCAACATAAAAAACAAAGGGACCTGCTCTGTCATCTGTAAGACAGCCAACATAAAAAACAAAGGGACCTGCTCTGTCATCTGTAAGACAGCCAACATCATGGATCGTAAAAAACAGAAAGGGTGACTATAAATGTAGAAGTTGTATATTGTCACCTCACTCAAAGCTTCCTATGTACAACTTTTACTCCACTACATTCGTAAAGAATATAATGTACTTTTTACTCCATACATTTTCCCTGACACCCAAAAGTACTTCTTACATTTTGACAGGAAAATGCTCTAAGTCAGATACACTTATCACCAGAACATCCCTACTGCTTCTGATTTGGCGGACTCACCAAACACAAATGCTCTCATTTGCAAATTAATGTCCGAGTGTGGTAGTGTGCCCCTGGCTATCTGTAAATAAATGAATAAGCAATACATTCTGTTGTCTGGTATGCATAATATAAGGAATTTGAATTATTAACACTTTTACTTTTGATACTTTAGTACATTTTAGCAATTCAATTTACTTTATATACCTAAGTATATTTAAAACCAAATACTTCTAGAGTTTTGCTCAAGTAGTATTTTACTGGGTGACTCACTTTTACTTGAGTAATTGTCTAAAGTATCTATCTATACTTTTACTACAGTAGGACTTTTGACTCCTACTAAAGAGCGAGGTTTAAACCTCTAAATATTACACGGGACGAGACCCGAAAGAACAAGTGCACAATTACACGGAGCACGAAAGCCTAAACAACAACGTATAGGTACTCACAAGACCAGTGGACATGGGAACAATAACCGACAAGGATAATGGGGAACACAGGACACATTATCCCCTCTGTACTAACAGTTGAAGTCGGACGTTTACATACACTTAGGTTGGAGTCATTAAAACTCGTTTTTCAACCACTTCACAAATTTCTTGTTAACAAACTATAGTTTTGGCAAGTCGGTTAGGACATCTACTTTGTGCATGACACAAGTAATTTTCCCAAAAATTGTTTACAGACAGATTATTTCACTTATAATTCCCTGTATCACAATTCCAGTGGGTATGAAGTTTACATACATTAAGTTGACTGTGCCTTTAAACAGCTTGGAAAATTCCAGAAAATGATGTCATGGCTTTAGAAGCTTTTGAAAGACTAATTGACATAATTTGAGTCAATTGGAGGTGTACCTGTGGATGTATTTCAAGGCCTACCTTCAAACTCAGTGCCTCTTTGCTTGACATCATGAGAAAATGAAAATAAATCAGCCAAGACCTCAAATTGTTTTTAGACCTCCACAAGTCTGGTTCATCCTTGGGAGCAATTTCCAAATGCCCGAAGGTGCCACGTTCATCCGTACAAACAATAGTACTCAAGTATAAACACCATGGGACCACGCAGCCATCATACCACTCAGGAAGGAGACACGTTCTGTCTCCTAGAGATGAACGTACTTTGGTGCAAAAAGTGCAAATCAATCCCAGAACAACAGCAAAGAAACGTGTGAAGATGCTGGAGGAAACAGGTACAAAAGTATCTATATCCACAGTAAAACGAGTCCTATATCGACATAATCTGAAATGCCGGTCAGCAAGGAAGAAGCTACTGCTCCAAAAACACCATAAAAACATAACATGTTAGTCTGGAGCCCTGTAATAGTAATGGACACTTAGGGTAGGTGATGATTCAGGGGAACATGTTAGTCTAGAGCCCTGGAATAGTAATGAACACTTAGGGTAGGTGATGATTCAGGGGAACATGTTAGTCTGGGGCCCTGTAATAGTAATGAACACTTAGGGTAGGTGATGATTCAGGGGAACATGTTAGTCTAGAGCCCTGGAATAGTAATGAGCACTTAGGGTAGGTGATGATTCAGGGGAACATGTTAGTCTAGAGCCCTGGAATAGTAATGAACACTTAGGGTAGGTGATGATTCAGGGGAACATGTTAGTCTTGACCCTGTAATAGTAATGAACACTAAGGGTAGGTGATGATTCAGGGGAACATGTTAGTCTAGAGCCCTGGAATAGTAATGAACACTTAGGGTAGGTGATGATTCAGGGGAACATGTTAGTCTGGGGCCCTGTAATAGTAATGAACACTTAGGGTAGGTGATGATTCAGGGGAACATGTTAGTCTGGGGCCCTGTAATAGTAATGAACACTTAGGGTAGGTGATGATTCAGGGGAACATGTTAGTCTTGACCCTGTAATAGTAATGAACACTTAGGGTAGGTGATGATTCAGGGGAACATGTTAGTCTAGAGCCCTGTAATAGTAATGAACACTTAGGGTAGGTGATGATTCAGGGGAACATGTTAGTCTGGGGCCCTGTAATAGTAATGAACACTAAGGGTAGGTGATGATTCACAGGAACATGTTAGTCTGGGGCCCTGTAATAGTAATGAACACTTAGGGTAGGTGATTATTCAGGGGAACATGTTAGTCTGGGGCCCTGTAATAGTAATGAACACTTAGGGTAGGTGATGATTCCGGGGAAGACGTGATACAGGTACTAATTTGCAATTTGGCTTAAGTCGTTAGCTTGGCTTTTAGAGAGCAATAGAAATGGCATCTTTTTATAGTCACTAACTCCACCGTGGCTTGTTGGCTAAAGCCTATATGGAAATTAATGCTTTTTTGCACTGATGTAAAGTACTTAATTAGGTAAAAATACTTTAAAGTACTACTTAAGTGTTTTTTTTTTTACTTTACTATTTATATTTTGGACAACATTTACTTTTACTTAACTACATTCCTCCATTCATTGCTCCATACATTTTACCTGACACCCAAAAGTACTTGTTACATTTTGAATGCTAGGCAGAACATAAAAATAGTTAATTTCACGTGCTTATCAAGAGAGCATGCCTGGTCATCCCTACTGCCTCTGATCTGGCAGAATGCCTCAACACAAATGAAAGTTTTGCTTGTAAATAATGTGTGAGGGTGCCCCCTGGCTATCTGAACATTTGATTAACAAGAAAATGGTGCTGTCTGGTTTGTTTAATATAAGGAATTTTAAATTATTCATACTTTTACTTTTGATATTTAAGTAGATTTAAAACCAAATACTTTTAGACTTTTACTCAAGTAGTATTTTACTGGGTGAATTTCACTTTTACTTGAGTCATTTTCTATTAAGGTATATTTACTTTTACTCAAGTATGACAATTGGGTACTTTTTCCACCACTGTTTTTTGCAAGGTTTTGGGATAAACGCAGAAAATACTGTCTGTGGTAAAACAGGCTTAGGATATCTTATACGTTCTGTTCTATGAGATAATCTTCATCGGCTAATGTCATTTTTTGTGTGTGAATTTTGAAGCATTTAAACAACCACATAAAGGCTTCATAATTCATAAAGGCCAGACTATCAGTAACATTTAAACTAACTATCGACTAACCCTAACGCTAGCTCTAACCATAACCCTTAACCTTTATTCTAAACCTAACCCTAACCCTTAACCTTTATTCTAAACTTAACCCTAAATTAAGTGTGACCGTATTATCTCATAGAACAAAACCTATGAGATCTCCTAAACCTGTGTTCATCTCAGACCTTATATTCAGCATTTATCCCAAAACCCCATTCTTCCCCATTCATTTCCCTGATAGGAATGGCTGAACGAACCAGAGGATTTTAGGACTACAAGCTGGCGAGCTTTTGTCTTGCCAATTCACCCTCTGAATGGAACACAAACACAATCCATGTCTCAATTGTCTCAAGGCTTAAAAATGCTTCTTTAACTGGTCTCCTCCCCTTCATCTACACTGATTTGAAGTGTATTTAACAGGTGACATAAACATGGGATTATAGCTTTCACCTGGATTCACCTGGTTAGTCTATGTCAAGGAAAGAGCAGGTGTAAGTGTAGCCTAAACAAATGACAGTCCGGTCCTCAAGTAGCCTAGTTTTAGAACGTTCCGCTGTAATCTTTATGAATGTAAAATGCGGCCCGCCAATGCACGATAGAAAGAACAAAACGTAGCGCCGGTATTATGGGTCATATCTTTTGAATGGTAATGGCTACAATCAAGAGGTAGACTTGGGTAGTCCCTTGGCTACAGAACCTGGCTATGAAATGCAGATGGGGAAAATGCGAGGGTTGAGCGAAACTACAAATTCTAAAACGTGTATTTAATCAATGGATAGAAAAGCATGTTGTTTTACTATTAAACTAAATACTGCTATTGTTTTTAATTTCATAAAGGATCTTGTGTTTCTTAACCAGCCAAAGGGTATCTAACTAGAAGGCTGGTGGAGATGGGAAAGCAAGAGAGTCACCTGCGTGATGTGTATAATCGGAGTTGAGCCTGTCTGCCAACGCTCAGCGCTTGCTTCTGTGCAGCTCACAAGCTGATGTAAGCTAGGCTGTGTGTTTCAGGTGTTGCGTGTCCTTCCCACTGCTGAACAGAACTGCGCTGTGCATAAGTGCTGCTAACATGAATTCAGATTTCCACTGAAAAGCTCTCAACCTCTCCAAAAAACTTGTGTCCAGTCCATTTAGTACTCAGATTTTAATCATAGAGATAATTTCGTCTCGTTTTAGTCACCTGAAATGAAAAAGAATTTCCATTTAGTTACAGTTTTTTTTCTGGATCTATTTAGTCAGTTATAGTCTTGTCAATTGCCACTGAAAAATAAGTGTTTGAGGAATATTGTAGTCACTATTTATGTTGACATAATGAACACTGGCACAGAGTGACAGCAGAGAAGATGCTGAGACAGACTGGGCTGATGTGGATAAAATGCCAGGGCTGAATCCTTGTCCCAGTCCGCCCCACAGTTTCCCCCTTCATCAATACAGACGTTGGTCCCTTTCATCTCCCCCACACTGGTTCCCTTCCACAGGAAATGTGAAATGTAAAAAAGGTGAATTTATCTTCAGAATACTTTATTTTATCTTTAGATTACTAAACCGTTGCCATTCAGATCCTATCATTTGGAATTTAACACCTTTCAGCTCCCTTGTCGCTAAACCATTTAGAAGCGGAATGTTTATCCCTTCATCAATACTTATTTCTTTGCCAGACTTTCATCTCCCACACCATTTCCCTTCCACAGGAAATGTGGAATGCACAAAAGGGAAGACTTTGCAGCGCTCTCCATGTCAGAAATGAATGGAGAACACCACTTACATTTGTGAGCCATAAAGACTCCAATTCAAACAGAATGTTCAGAACCGGAGGATCAGGAACCTTTTGTTTGTACTCTCACAGATTACAGACTATAGATGGGTGAGGAAAGTTGTTACTGTCTGTTGGTTGAAAAGGTTTGTACTCTCACAGATTACAGACTTTAGATGGGTGAGGAGAGTTGTTACTGTCTGTTGGTTGAAAAGGTTTGTACTCTCACAGATTAGGGGAGGCAGGAGGATGGATACACCCTGCGCCAGAGGGGGACGCAGGAGGATGGATACACCCTGCGCCAGAGGGGGAGGCAGGAGGATGGATACACCCTGCCCCAGAGGGGGAGGCAGGAGGATGGATACACCCTGCAGCCAGAGGGGGACGCAGGAGGATGGATACACCCTGCAGCCAGTGAGTCGTCAATGTACCTATCCATGGCCTTGGTCTCCAGACCCGACAGGGAATAAAGCTGCCCTCGATGTGGTGTAGTGCCCGGGAGAAGGTCGTTAACGCAGTTGTAGGGCCGATGCAGAGGAAGTGATGTGGAACGGGCCTTGTTGAAAACCACCTGGAGGTTAGTCAGCGGGAACGGCGGAGAGGTCCAAGGCTTTTCCCAAGCCCGCAGGATGATGTCCCAGGGCAGGCTACTCCGACTTCAGGCAATGAGCGTGGCCGAACGGGCTCCAACCCTTGATAGAACCAAGAGTCCAGTCAATAAGGGGATTGTGCCTCTGGAGCCATGAAAACCCCCAAACTACGGGTACTTTAGGAGATTCAATGAGCAGAAATTGCATGGACTGACCTGTGGTTACCTGACACTCGCAGGTTGATAGGAACCTTATTGTGGGTGACTCTGCCAATAGAGCACCCATCCAGCGCTCTGATGTTCACGGGAATGGAGAGGGATTGAAAGGGGATTCCCAACTCCAACACCAGGGTAGTGTCCATAAAACTCTCGTCCGGCCCCAGATTCAATGAGTACCCGGAGACATTTTGACCATTCCCCCCACAGAAAGGGCGGCATGGAGAGGGGTACGAGTAATGGTAGACTGGAAATTCTCTGTATGGCCCACCAGCGTACCTATTGATGAGCCTGGTCTTTTTTATTACTTTTTTTAACCTTTATTTAACTAGGCAAGTCAGTTAAGAACAAATTCTTATTTTCAATGACGGCCTAGAAATAGTGGGTTAATTGCCTGTTCAGGGGCAGAACGACAGATTTGTACCTTGTTAGCTCGGGGTTTGAACTTGCAACCTTCTGGTTACTAGTCCAATGCTCTACCCTGCCGCCCCAATGAACACGTAGAAATATAATGAATGACCTGTAGTTCTACAATACAGACAGATCTTGGTGTTCAGTCTGCGTAAACATTTGGCAGGGGACTCGGGTAACCTCAGATTCTCTCAGTAATGTAGATGCTGGGGATCTTTGGACGAGAGAGTGTGACTGGGAAAAGATCTCCTCTCCCTCCTATGTCCCCGTAGCTGCCAATCGACCCATATGGTCAAGGCTATGAGAGAGTCGAGATCCATGGGCAGCTCCCGGGCTGCGAGCTCATCTTTAACCTCCTCTGATAATCCATGAAGGAACATGTCGAACAGGGATTCAGGGTTCCAGGCACTCTCAGCGATCAACGTGTGGTTATCGACCACAAAGTCTGCCACACTATGGGAGTCTTGACGTAGTAGGAGTAGCTTCTGAGCAGCTTCTCTCCTGGACAACAGATAATCTAACACTTTATTTACCTCTGCCATGAACTCCTCCGACTGAAGCACACAGTGGATTGTTGCTCCCACACCACCGTAGCCCAGACGAGAGCCGTTCCGGATATTAGCGTTATAAGGTATGCTAACTTCGAGAGGTCCGAGGGAAAAGAAGAGGGCTGAAGCTCAAAGATGAGGGAGCACTGGGAGAGAAATTCCCGACAAGTTCCTGAATCTCCAGCGTAATGCTACGGAGGAGGTAAGCAGGGGTCTCGGGAAGCCGGGTTGGGCTGGGGAGATGCGCTGCTGATAGCGGGGTTACTAAGAGGCTGGCTGGTTACCGTTGTGGCTGCCTAATAGACAATCCAAGGAATTGCTCCGGCAATGTATTGAAAGTGAGGTCATGGCGTTCCTCCAAGGTCTGGAATCCTTCCATAAGATTTTGAAGTAACTCATCGTGTCTTTCAATGGTGGCTCTTTGGGAGGAGCCGGGCGTTACGGAGCTGGTCCGAGTCAGCTGGGTCAGTTATGGCCAGTTTGTACTAACACGACTCAGGATAAGACCCAGATGCAGACACAGGAGGCAGACAGTTTGAATTTCAGATGTTTGTACAAAACAAGGGGCAGGCAAATGGCAGGTCAAGGGCAGGCCGAGGTCAGTAATTCAATTCAGCGTCAATCGGGGACAGAACGGCAGACTCACGGCAGGCAGAATGGTCAGAACCAGGAGGATGAGAAAACAGAAACTATTGGAAAACGGGAAAACACTCTGTTAAGATTTGACAAGACAAGACGAACTGGCAGCAGACCAACAGAAACGCAGGTATACAGTTGAAGTCAGAAGTTTACATACACCTTTGCCAGATACATTTAAACTCAGTTTGTCACAATTCCTGACATTTAATCCTAGTAAAAATTATGTTTTAGGTGAGTCAGGATCACAACTTTATTTTAAGAATGTGAAATGTCTGAATAATAGTAGAGAGAATGATTTATTTCAGCTTTTATTTCTTTCATCACATTCCCAGTGGGTCAGAAGTTTACATACACCCAATTAGTATTTGGTAGCATTGCCTTTAAATTGTTTAACTTGGGTCAAACGTTTCAGGTAGCCTTCCACAAGCTTCCCACAATAATTTGGGTGAATTTTGGCCCATTCCTCTTGACAGAGCTGGTGTAACTGAGTCAGGTTTGTAGGCCTCCCTCCTTGCTTGTTCTTCCCACACATTTTCTACGGGATTGAAGTCAGGGCTTTGTGATGGCCACTCCAATACCTTGACTTTGTTGTCCTTAAGCCATTTTGCCACAACTTTGGAAGTATGCTTAGGGTCATTGTCCATTTGGAAGACCCATTTGCGACCAAGCTTTCACTTCCTGACTGATGTCTTGAGATGTTGCTTCAATGTAGCCACATCATTTTCTCTCCTCATGAAGCCATCTATTTTGTGAATTTCACCAGTCCCTCTTGCAGCAAAGCACCCCAACAACATGATGCTGCCACCCCGTGCATCACGGTTGGGATGGTGTTCCTCGGCTTGCAAGCCTCCCCCTTTGTCCTCCTAATATAACGATGGTCATTATTGCTAAACAGTTCTACTTTTGTTTCATCAGACCAGAGGACATTTCTCCAAAAAGTACGATCGTTGTCCCCATGTGCAGTTGCAAACCGTAGTCTGGCTTTTTTATGGTGTTTTTGCAGCAGTGGCTTCTTCCTTGCTGAGCGGCCTTTCAGGTTTTGTCGATATAGGACTCGTTTAACTGTGGAAATAGATACTTTTGTTCCTGTTTCCTCCAGCATCTTCACAAGGTCCTTTGCTGTTGTTCTGTTTGCACTTTTTGCACCAAAGTACGTTCATCTCTAGGAGACAGAACGCGTCTCTTTCCTGAGCGGTATGACGGCTGTGTGGTCCGATGGTGTTTATACTTGGGCACTATTGTTTGTACTGATGAACGCGGTACCTTCAGGCTTTTGGAAATTGCTCCCAAGGATGAACCAGACTTGTGGAGGTCTACATTTCTAAAGACCTTTCTGAGGTCTTGGCTGATTTCTTTTGATTTTGATTGATGTCAAGTGAAGAGGCACTGAGTTGGAAGGTAGGCCTTGAAATACATCCACAGGTACACCTCCAATTGACTCAAATTATGTCAATTAGCCTATCAGACACGTCTAAAGCCTTGACATAATTTTCTGGAATCTTCCAATCTGTTTAAAGGCACAGTTAACTTTGTGTATGTAAAACTTCTGACCCACTGGAATTGTGATAGAGTGAATTATAAGTGAAATAATCTGTCTGCAAACAATTGTTGGAAAAATGTATTGTGTCATGCACATAGTATACACTGTATATCCTAACCGACTATAGTTAACTATACAAACTATAGTTTGTTAACAAGAAATTTGTGGAGTGGTTGAAAAACTAGTTTTAATGACTCCAACCTAAGTGTACGTAAACTTCCGACTTTAACTGTTAGTACAGAGGGGATAATGGGGGAAAATGGGAGACACCTGGTGGGGGGTGGAGACAATCACAAGACCTGGTGAAACAGATCAGGGTGTGACACACATTTTAAACTTAAAGAAATACGTTTGTGCTACAGTACATCATTTTCCACTCAAAGTAATCATTCCTTCTTGTGTGGTTGGTTGAAGAATGGGTGGGGGATGTATAAAGAGATCCATCACAGCCAACGACAGAATTCATAAACAAGCTCTCGACCCCTCTTCTTCCCATCCCCTCACAAAGGGAATAAATACTGCCTTTGAAGTTCTTATTTTTATATTTAAAAAATCTTTATTCATCCAGGTACTCATTGAGATAAAAAAAAAAATTCAAGAGAGACCTGGTTAATTCTATGACATGCTTGGAGCGTTCGATTCTGGAGGAGCTGTCTCTTTACTCAGACAGACCAAATGCATGTCCGTATCAGCAGTGTTTGTCAAGGTTTCCTTTGATTAGTGTATGAAGCTCTTTTCAGAGAGGGATGGTGACTCAGACGGTACTCAGAGAAGTGAAGATGTAGTCCTGCGCCCCCTCGCCCTCCTGCGCCCCCTCGCCCTCCTTGCTCCCCCTCGTTCTCCTACTCTCCTTCGCTCTCCTTGTCGCATGGACCCAGCGAGATTTTCACAAACTCATAGCATGATCACAGCTCCATCGAAGTCTATATGTTTTGTACTATCTGTATAAAGAGGGGCATTAGGCTGTATGAGAGTTATGAGTCATTAATTCAGTCCACCTCCATGCATTGTTATGTGTCCAGCAGCTTACTGAAAGTGCTGTTTATGAGAGTGTGCTGCTGTCCTATGTGAGTACTGAAAGGGCTGTTTATGAGAGTGTGCTGCTGTCCTAAGTGAGTACTGAAAGTGCTGTTTATGAGAGTGTGTTGCTGTCGTTTGTGAGTACTGAAAGTGCTGTTTATGAGAGTGTGCTGCTGTCCTATGTGAATTTGCAAGGCGTGGAGAACATACCTGAGAGAGAGGCGAGTTGTTTACAGTTTCCCAGCTGAGTTTTCCATTTAATCTGCTGGCCATGATTTAATCAGGATAAGCCTCCACTACAGGTCTCCTATTCACTCTGACAGGCCCGTCTCTGTCTGGAGTTGGAGTTCTACAACGTTCCTGGAACCAATACTTTACACCCATGCAGATGTCATAGAAAAAAAGAGACATGTCACTAGGCTCATTCCAACAACTGCGTACCTACTATTATTCACAGAGACAGAGCGTGCAAAAAAATGTGTTTTAATTAATAACCCTAGCGTTAATTTGCCAAGGAATGCTGCTCAGAGAGAAGCTGTGTGTGAGAACGTAAATTGAAAATGAACAACGGCCTCCTTAGGTGAAGTGATTACTCCTTTAATACAGGAATCATGATGAAAGGGGATCTCCAAAACTCCTTTATTGAAAATTCTTCCAATATAATTGATTTCTTCATCTATTTAATGTGTATTTGCTCTAATCATGTATTGAAATGGTATTTCCTCTCTGTTGAAGATGGAAACATTCTCGGTCTCAAATTAGAATTATATCTCTTCAGATTTTTGTTTTATTTTTTTAAACATTAAATATGGAGTAATTAAATGTGGAGTAATTAAATGTGGAGTAATTAAATGTGGAGTAATTAAATATGGAGTAATTAAATGTGAAGTAATTAAATATGGAGTAATTAAATATGGAGTAATTAAATATGGAGTAATTAAATATGGAGTAATTATATATGGAGTAATTAAATAAGGAGTAATTAAATGTGGAGTAATTAAATATGGAGTAATTAAATATGGAGTAATTATATATGGAGTAATTAAATATGGAGTAATTAAATGTGGAGTAATTAAATATGGAGTAATTAAATATGGAGTAATTAAATATGGAGTAATTATATATGGAGTAATTAAATATGGAGTAATTAAATATGGATTAATTAAATGTGGAGTAATTAAATGTGGAGTAATTAAATATGGAGTAATTAAATATGGAGTAATTAAATGTGGAGTAATTGAATGTGGAGTAATTAAATATGGAGTAATTAAATGTGGAGTAATTAAATATGGAGTAATTAAATATGGAGTAATTAAATGTGGAGTAATTAAATGTGGAGTAATTAAATGTGGAGTAATTAAATATGGAGTAATTAAATATGGAGTAATTAAATGTGGAGTAATTAAATGTGGAGTAATTAAATGTGGAGTAATTAAATATGGAGTAATTATATATGGAGTAATTAAATATGGAGTAATTAAATGTGGAGTAATTAAATGTGGAGTAATTAAATGTGGAGTAATTAAATGTGGAGTAATTAAATATGGAGTAATTAAATGTGGAGTAATTAAATATGGAGTAATTAAATATGGAGTAATTAAATATGGAGTAATTAAATGTGGAGTAATTAAATGTGGAGTAATTACACGTGGAGTAATTAAATGTGGAGTAATTACACGTGGAGTAATTAAATGTGGAGTAATTAAATATGGAGTAATTAAATATGGAGTAATTAAATGTGGAGTAATTAAATATGGAGTAATTAAATATGGAGTAATTAAATATGGAGTAATTAAATATTGAGTAATTAAATGTGGAGTAATTAAATATGGAGTAATTAAATGTGGAGTAATTAAATATGGAGTAATTAAATATGGAGTAATTAAATGTGGAGTAATTAAATGTGGAGTAATTACACGTGGAGTAATTAAATATGGAGTAATTAAATATGGAGTAATTAAATATGGAGTAATTAAATGTGGAGTAATTAAATGTGGAGTAATTACACGTGGAGTAATTAAATATGGAGTAATTAAATATGGAGTAATTAAATATGGAGTAATTAAATATGGAGTAATTAAATGTGGAGTAATTAAATGTGGAGTAATTAAATATGGAGTAATTAAATATGGAGTAATTAAATATGGAGTAATTAAATGTGGAGTAATTAAATGTGGAGTAATTAAATATGAAGTAATTAAATATGGAGTAATTAAATATGGAGTAATTAAATATGGAGTAATTAAATGTGGAGTAATTAAATGTGGAGTAATTAAATATGGAGTAATTAAATATGGAGTAATTAAATGTGGAGTAATTAAATATGGAGTAATTAAATGTGGAGTAATTAAATATGGAGTAATTAAATATGGAGTAATTAAATATGGAGTAATTAAATATGGAGTAATTAAATGTGGAGTAATTAAATATGGAGTAATTACATATGGAGTAATTAAATATGGAGTAATTAAATATGGAGTAATTAAATATGGAGTTATTACACATGGAGTAATTAAATATGGAGTAATTACACATGGAGTAATTGATTTTCGTGTTACTCGTCATCAGAATGAACTCCTCTGCAGTGATTTGTTATGTAAATCGTTTTTGTTAACTGACAGGACTTTGATCTATTCCAGTCATTCCATTTAAACGTGCTCTTTCTCCGTTCAATTATTGTCTCTTTAATGTCTTATGAATCTGTAACAGATCGCCACGCTGAAAATCAATATATTTGATGGCGGGTGGGTTGGGCAAGCTGGGTAATGCATTTGGCTCTGTGACTGGTTGATGGGTCCTTGGGGGTCGCTCGTTTGTTGCGTGTTCTTATGTGTTCCAATATACACCTGCATTAGTGTCACATAATGAGCATATGTACAGTATTTATTAATATGTACAGTATTTATTAATATGTACAGTATTTATTAATTGTATATTTCATAGAATGTGATTGCCTTCCTTCCATACCCACTCTGTTGCAGCTTCTGATTCTGACTCCACATCAACAGTACTTCTCTGATTCTGACTCCATATCAACAGTACTTCTCTGATCCTGACTCCATATCAACAGTACTTCTCTGATCCTGACTCCATATCAACAGTACTTCTCTGATTCTGACTCCACATCAACAGTACTTCTCTGATTCTGACTCCATATCAACAGTACTTCTCTGATTCTGACTCCATATCAACAGTACTTCTCTGATCCTGACTCCATATCAACAGTACTTCTCTGATTCTGACTCCATATCAACAGTACTTCTCTGATCCTGACTCCATATCAACAGTACTTCTCTGATCCTGACTCCATATCAACAGTACTTCTCTGATCCTGACTCCATATCAACAGTACTTCTCTGATCCTGACTCCATATCAACAGTACTTCTCTGATCCTGACTCCATATCAACAGTACTTCTCTGATTCTGACTCCATATCAACAGTACTTCTCTGATCCTGACTCCATATCAACAGTATTTCTCTGATCCTGACTCCACATCAACAGTACTTCTCTGATCCTGACTCCAAATCAACAGTATTTCTCTGATCCTAACTCCATATCAACTTTATTTATCTGATTCTGACTCCATATCAACTGTATTTCTCTTATTTTGACTCCATATCAACTGTATTTCTCTTATTCTGACTCCATATCAACTGTATTTCTCTCGCTCTTTCTCTCAGAGAAGTTTCAGAGTTCTATTTAATTTCAGGGTGAGTGGGAGGGAGCGTGTGGGGAGTGATGATGACAGAGACAAGGGAGATAACGAAGTGTGTTGTGTCAGCTATCAGTGTCATAAGTTATTGAGGTTTCCTATACCCCCCTCCTCTGGGCAGCGCTTCCAGAACTCACCTGTGAATTTAGATCATATATCAGCCAATATTTAAATGTGAGATAGAGAGGGAAACAAGAGCTTCTTAGTATGATCTCTCCTCTACAATACTATGTCAATCCTCTGGAGAGCACAACACTAACTTGAAATCTCCATATTCGCATGACATTTTGCGTGAATATCCCATTGACTATAATGCCTGATTTATGTGAAAATCTGAGTTAAACACACACAGGATTCGTCCCTAAGTACATTGATTAACAGGCAGTTAAGTTTGAGTACGTACAATCTTGGTTACCCAGAAACAAATCTTGCATGAATGCTGGCGTCACCAGCATTATCTTAGGCAGAATAAAGAACAAGTGAACACGTAGAAGACTGATACTACCTGAGAGAGAGACTAGAGCAGGACCATTCTATTCCCTTCCCGGAGGGCAGGGAGTTTTTTTGTTTCTACATGTTAGCTAATTACCCTCATCTGGTGTCCCAGGTCTGAATTGGTCCCTGATTAGAAGGAGAGGATTGAAAACCTGAAGTGTTTCGGCCCTTCAGGATAAGAGTTGAACAGCCTTGGACTAGAGTACATAGGCCTACATAGAGTCTGTGTACATTCAAAAATAATGGATTGGAATGGATTTATCCACGCATTTGATCAGATTAACAGGTCCTCATACGGTCCCTTAAAAAAATGTAGGAGAGCCGCACACTCTAGGAGCTCAGATGCAAAGATGTAATGTCCAACGTTTCGACAGGCAAGCTGTCTTCATCAGGGTATAATGACAAACACTGTGGGGTGACTTGTTTATATAGTGTCAAAAGACACACAGGTGTCTGTAATCATGGCCAGGTGTGGCCTGATATCATTGGTTAATTCTCATATATTAAAATAGCATACAAAAAACCTAAATGGATAGAGTACGATCATAGATACAATTTGGCTACGTAAGTCTGTCACAATAGGTTTCCTGTCACAACACACGCAACATCAAGACCGGTAGCTTAATAATCATCTTCCTCTATAGGCTGAAGGTTTATCCAAGGACGGGATATTTTTTTGATTGATTATCACATTCAGAAATATTCAGTGAGAAAAAGGATAGAGCAATATCGCAATCGTGTTTTTATAAATGTTAAGTGTATTACAATAGCTTTTCGCCTTTTCTTCACAGTCGAAAAGAGCCGTCCTATTGAAAACAGCCTTCCTACTGAAAACAGCCTTTCCAGTGAAAACAGCCTACCAACTGAAAACAGCCTTCCTATTGAAAACAGCCTTCCTATTGAAAACAGCCTTCCTACTGAAAACATCCTTCCTATTGAAAACATCCTTCCTATTGAAAACAGCCTTCCTACTGAAAACAGCCTTCCTATTGAAAACAGCCTTCCTATTGAAAACAGCCTTCCTACTGAAAACAGCCTTCTTATTGAAAACAGCCTTCCTACTGAAAACAGCCTTCCTGTTGAAAACAGCCTTCCTACTGAAAACAGCCTCCCTATTGAAAACAGCCTTCCTACTGAAAACAGCCTTTCTACTGAAAACAGCCTTCCTACTGAAAACAGCCTTCCTACTGAAAACAGCCTTCCTACTGAAAACAGCCTTCTTATTGAAAACAGCCTTCCTATTGAAAACAGCCTTCCTACTGAAAACAGCCTTCCTACTGAAAACAGCCTTCCTATTGAAAACAGCCTTCCTACTGAAAACAGCCTTCCTATTGAAAACAGCCTTCCTATTGAAAACAGCCTTCCTATTGAAAACAGCCTTCCTACTGAAAACAGCCTTCCTACTGAAAACAGCCTTCCTACTGAAAACAGCCTTCCTACTGAAAACCACATTTGTTCCATTTGTTTTACCTGTCTTGAGTATGTCGACTTTGTGCCATGTGTTTTGTGCGACACCGCGGTGGGAAATCCAATGAAAGAGATAAACGAAGCTGAAGCTCAATCATGGAGAAGATTCATTCTCAACTGCTTCCTCTCATCACTTTCTTTGTATTGCTCTCATGTTCCTCTCATCACTTCCTTTGAGTTTCTCTCATGTTCCTCTCATCACTTTGTTTGTATTGCTCTCATGTTCCTCTCATCACTTTGTTTGTATTGCTCTCATGTTCCTCTCATCACGACTTTCCTCACTTTGATTCTTTCTCATTTTTTGACGTTCCCCTCATTCATTTAGATAAACGTAATCACATCACGTTTATATATTCCGGACACACACACACACACACACACACACACACACACACACACACACACACACACACACACACACACACACACACACACACACACAGGTTGGCTGCTATTGACACGGTGACAAGGTGCCAACAGTAAGAAATAATCCTTGTTGAAATAAACATTGTTCAAAAAGCATTTCCATAACAGAACGGAACAATAAGCCAAAGCCAATTGATACAACCTATGAAACACTTATGGACAGCAGGGTGCACTGGCTCAGCTTTGGCTCAGCACTGGCTCAGCACGGGCTCAGCTATGGCTCAGCTATGTCTCAGCATTGGCTCAGCACTGGCTCAGCACTGGCTCAGCACTGGCTCAGCACTGGCTCAGCTATGGCTCAGCTATGGCTCAGCTATGTCTCAGCACTGGCTCAGCACTGGCTCAGCACTGGCTCAGCACTGGCTCAGCACGGGCTCAGCACGGGCTCAGCACCGATCTGAACGTTAGCTGTCTATCACGTACAGAACCATTAAAACTAAGTGTTATCATATTCCGCTTGGTCTCTGTCAACAGGGTCAGGTTGTTCTTTTGACCAAAAGGAGGCTCTCCCAGCTGAGTGCTGGAGATCAGTGTTTCAGAGTCTATTCAGTGCATGAAACCAGCAAATGTCACACTTTCAGCCACACTGTGAATATATTCATCTAAAATGTTTTGGGAACCCAGCTTGTGTAACCAACAACACAACCTCTTTTAAAATGCCTGCTCTGTATTGGATGATAACTTGCTTGGTTGAGAGGGGCTGTGTTGGAAAGTTTATGAGGCTCCTGTGTTTTTTCCTGTACAGTCTCTTTCTGATTACCATGGGAGTTTTCACAGGTTTAGCACTGTGTCTTCATCATCACACGAGGCACCTGTCAAGCACTGGGAGCTGCCCTATAACTACAAATCATCTCAATTGGCATCGAGGGATTTTGAATTAGAATGAACGCATTTGCATAATGTAAATGTTAGTCAGGATAACAGTGTGAGATGAAAGGAGAAACCCTTTAAACAAACAAGGGGACAGTGAACAATGTTTAGAGACTGGCTGATTATCAGATCAACAATATACAATAATGAATCGGTATAGTGTAAGAGACGGGTTCTATTGTTTAATGAAGTGTGATGTTTCGGTGTGTGTGTCGTGTGGAGATTTTTACCTGCTTGATTACGCGACTAATTATTCGACTGTATTAATAAAAGCGGTATCTAAGATGCTGCGACAAATAAGTAAGCAGAGACATCGGTTGGTCCGGATAGATGGTCTGCTTGTCTCACCTATCTTCAGACGTCTCCAGGGATATCTGAGCTCTTTTATGTGGCTTTTCACTAAGACCCCGCCATTAAAACCCCCCAGTGGAAGAAAAGAGAAGAAAGTAAGGAATGCCCTCCTTGGCTTGCCAACTTGACTCTTCCAGTCCACTGCCTGGGCATGCCTCTGTTGTTTTGCCAAAGTCTGGAATAATGAGGATGACAGGAGCGCCGTACAAAAATCTGTGGGAAAGCTGGTTTGAGCTCCAATGTTTCTTTTAAAAACAATTTTGCAGAGCAAATTCCCTAGAGCTGAAACTAGTTGCCCCTGTGTTAGTTTGACAGAGTGATTGGATAATAACATGGGGTTTATACGCTTCATATCACTCAGTACTTTATTTCTCTTTTCCTTCTGTGTGTTGAGAGCGTTTTCTGCCTGGCTGCTCCGGGTTCTCGGCACCAGAGAAAGTCTGGTCCAGAGGAAGAGGAGGCTCACTCAGCAACCATGAATCCAGTCCACTTTAAAAAAAAACACACACAAAAAAAACCCCATTGACGACAGAGAGAGCAATGGGGAGAGAAAAGCATAGAACAAAACCAATGGTGCCATTTTGTAGAGTAAGTAAATGGAAAACAGTATTGCTTTTAGCACTGTCATTGGGGAAACAAACATGACCTGGCTGTGACCTTTTATCTCTGGACTGTGGGACAAGATGAAAGACATACTTAACTGTGATATAACAAGATGAGCTTGCCTTTCAATCTGATTGGTTAGCATCCACATGCTATATCCTTTTAGTTTTACACATGAATTCCTGTATATGCTTTCCGCCCGGTGAAAAGAGAATTGCAATACCCATCAGTATATTGTGCTTCCTACTGTGACAAGTGTACATTACCATCAACACTAAACATAGCACCTACCTTTCACCTACTTTTCTATGGGTGATATCTATGATCTTCTACACATGTGTCTTACAGAGATGAAGCAAGTCTTAGATACTTTTCTATATTTATATGTTATATTCATTCCTTAACTCTTGCGGTCATCTGATAGATATTCACTGCATCAGTCATCGCTAGAGATCGTCAGGGAGATTTTGGCCTTACAGGAATAGACATTTCAGCTTCAGAGAAACATTACCGTAACCTGGCTGTAGTGAATCATTATGTCTGCCTTGTAGACTACAGGTTATTTCTTCTGGACTTGGCCCGCCAGGCAGGAATCCTGTAAGCTCCTCTCCCTCCCTCAACGGGAGTAGCCAAGCGGGTGACAGAGCAGAAATGAGAGGAGATTATGATTCCTGTTGCATGATTTCATGTGAAGAGAAGGCTGTTCATGGAGGTGACCTCTACCCACTGGGCACAGATATAGTTTTCAACATCTAGATTTGATTTAAGATTTAAGATTTGGTTTGAGTTGTCAACTAATGTGAATTCAATATGAAATCAACCAAACAAATGTCACCATATCATTGGATCTAGGTTAAAAGTTACAAAATAAAATAATACAAAATTCTCTTTTGTTGATGGCTTTCTGCAAATCCTAATGAGTTTTCCACGTGGATTAAACGTTGTCACAATTTAATTTTATTTTTTATGATGTGAAAATAACAAGTTTTTGCCCAATGGGTACCCGGGTGGCCATGCTGTTTTAATCCACATGTTTCTACTTGTGCAATCACCCCAACACATACTGTAAGTCAAATCCTGCCTTTCAGCAGAATCATGATTAGAGGCTGGAGGTTGTGGTGTGACTGTGGTGTGACTGTGGTGTGGCTGTGGTGTGGCTGTGGTGTGACTGTGGTGTGGCTGTGGTGTGACTGTGGTGTGGCTGTGGTGTGACTGTGGTGTGGCTGTGGTGTGGCTGTGGTGTGGCTGTGGTGTGACTGTGGTGTGGCTGTGGTGTGGCTGTGGTGTGGCTGTGGTGTGGCTGTGGTGTGACTGTGGTGTGGCTGTGGTGTGACTGTGGTGTGGCTGTGGTGTGGCTGTGGTGTGACTGTGGTGTGGCTGTGGTGTGACTGTGGTGTGGCTGTGGTGTGGCTGTGGTGTGACTGTGGTACGGCTGCGGTGTTTGCAGATTCCTCTGTAGTGCAGATGCACAGCAAACAGAATACATCAGAACCCTCTGGGTAAAGAGAGAATGGCATTAACTGGTTACTTGAGCCCTAACAAGTGAGTGAGCGAGCGAGGACAGGCAGAGAGAGAGGGGAAATTCCACAGTGTGCCATCACAGCAGCAAGATTTGTGACCTGTTGCCACAAGAAAAGGGCAACCAGTGAAGAACAAACACCATTGTAAATACAACCCATATTTATGCTTATTTATTTTCCCTTGTGTTCTTTAACCATTTGTACATTGTTACAACACTGTATATATATGTATGTATAATATGACATTTGTAATGTCTTTATTGTTTTGAAATTTCTGTATGTGTAATGTTTACTGTTAATTTTGATTGTTTATTTCACTTTTGTATATTATCTACCTCACTTGCTTTGGCAATGTAAACACATTTCCCATGCCAATAAAGCCCCTTGAATTGAATTGAGAGAGAGAGAGAGAGAGAGAGAGAGGACAGGCAGAGAGAGAGAGAGAGAGAGAGAGGACAGGCAGAGAGCGAGAGAGAGAGAGAGAGAGAGAGAGAGAGAGAGAGAGAGAGACCCTCAGAAAGCTATCTTAAGTTAGGATTCTGTGCAAATTGCAGTTGCCGTTGTAAAAAGGCCATACAAGCTGTCCCTTGGCTTCTGCAGTGGGAATGTCTTAGACATGTATATGTTTTTTCACTCTCTATACAGTACGTTACATTTATAGTGGGAGTTGCCCTATAGGTACAAAAGTATGTGGACACCCCTTCAAAATTTGTAGATTCTGCTATTTTAGCCACACCAGTCGCTGACGGGTGTATAAAATCGAGCACACTGCCATGCAATCTCCATAGACAAACACTGCCAGTAGAATGGCCTTACTGAAGAGCTGAGTGACTTTCAACGTGTCACCGTCATAGGATGCCACCTTTCCAACAAGTCAGTTCCTCAAATTCACAGAACGGGACCGCCGGGGGCTGAAGGGGCGTAAAAATCGTCTGTACTCGGTTGCAACACTCACCACCGAGTTCCGAACTGCCTGTGGAAGCAACGCCAGCACAAGAGCGGTTTGTCGGGCGCCTCATGAAATGGGTTTCCATGGCCGAGCAGCAGCACACAAGCCAAAGATCACAATCTGGAGTGGTGTAAAGCTTGCCGCCATTGGAATCTGGAGCAGTGGAAACACGTTCTCTGGAGTGATGAATCACGCTTTACAATCTGGCAGTCTGACGGACGAATCTGGGTTTGTCGGATGCCAGGAGAACGCTACCTGCCTGAATGCATAACGCCAAGGAATAATGGTCTGTGGCTGTTTTTCGTGGTTCGGGCTAGACCCCTTGGTTCCAGTGAAGGGAAATCTTAACACTACAGCATACATTCTAGACAATTCTATGCTTCCAAATTTGTGGCAACAGTTTGGGGAAGGCCCTTTCCTGTTTCAGCATGACAGTGCCCCTGTGCACAAAGCGAGGTCCTACAGAAATGGTTTGTCGAGATCGGTGTGGAAGAACTTGACTGGCCCGCACACAGTGGAGGCTGTTATAGCAGCAAAGGGGGGGACCAACTCCATATTAATGCCCGTGATTTTTGAATGAGATGTTCGACGAGCAGGTGTTCACATGCTTTTTTGTCATGTAGCGTACCGTGACTGACAGTATAGTGACTCAGACAGAATGGTATAGTATAGACGAGCGAAACAAGGAAAGCACTTTTTTCAACGCTTGAGAGAAAATTCTAATTGAAGCTCAAGCTGACTGCATGTACAATGCTTTTTGTGCGAATCTTCACGATCTCAATCATAAGCCGAGTACTGCTTCTTTCTTCCTCACACAGAGGTAGTTATGACAAAGTTGAGGACTTTCGACAACACACACCATACTGTACAATGGGCTAGGTGGATGAAGGACACACTGGGCTAGGTGGATGAAGGACAAACTGGGCTAGGTGGATGAAGGACACACTGGGCTAGGTGGATGAAGGACACACTGGGCTAGGTGGATGAAGGACACACTGACTGGGCTAGGTGGATGAAGGACACACTGGGCTAGGTGGAGATGAAGGACAGACTGGGATAGGTGGATGAAGGACACACTGGGCTAGGTGGATGAGGGACACACTGGGCTAGGTGGATGAAGGACACACTGGGCTAGGTGGATGAAGGACACACTGGGCTAGGTGGATGAAGGACACACTGGGCTAGGTGGATGAAGGACAGACTGGGCTAGGTGGATGAAGGACACACTGGGCTAGGTGGATGAAGGACACACTGGGCTAGGTGGATGAAGGTCAGACTGGGCTAGGTGGATGAAGGACAGACTGGGCTAGGTGGATGAAGGACACACTGGGCTAGGTGGATGAAGGACAGACTGGGCTAGGTAGATGAAGGACAGACTGGGATAGGTGGATGAAGGACACACTGGGCTAGGTGGATGAGGGACACACTGGGCTAGGTGGATGAAGGACACACTGGGCTAGGTGGATGAAGGACACACTGGGCTAGGTGGATGAAGGACAGACTGTGCTAGGTGGATGAAGGACACACTGGGCTAGGTGGATGAAGGACACACTGGGCTAGGTGGATGAAGGACACACTGGGCTAGGTGGATGAAGGTCAGACTGGGCTAGGTGGATGAAGGACACACACACTGGGCTAGGTGGATGAAGGACAGACTGGGCTAGGTGGATGAAGGACAGACTGGGCTAGGTGGATGAAGGACAGACTGGGCTAGGTGGATGAAGGACACACTGGGCTAGGTGGATGAAGGACAGACTGGGCTAGGTGGATGAAGGACAGACTGCGCTAGGTGGATGAAGGTCAGACTAGGCTAGGTGGATGAAGGACACACTGGGCGAAGTGGATGAAGGACAGACTGGGCTAGGTGGATGAAGGACACACTGGGCTAGGTGGATGAAGGACAGACTGGGCTAGGTGGATGAAGGACACACTGGGCGAAGTGGATGAAGGACAGACTGGGCTAGGTGAATGAAGGACAGACTGGGCTAGGTGGATGAAGGACACACTGGGCTAGGTGGATGAAGGACAGACTGAGCTAGGTGGATGAAGGACAGACTGGGCTAGGTGGATGAAGGACAGACTGGGCTAGGTGGATGAAGGACACACTGGGCTAGGTGGATGAAGGACAGACTGGGCTAGGTGGATGAAGGACAGACTGCGCTAGGTGGATGAAGGTCAGACTAGGCTAGGTGGATGAAGGACACACTGGGCGAAGTGGATGAAGGACAGACTGGGCTAGGTGGATGAAGGACAGACTGGGCTAGGTGGATGAAGGACACACTATTATCTCAGCTTGTCCCATGACCCCAGTGATTGACAGCTCCTTTATAAGGCAGAGGTAATAATCCCCAAGGGTACACCTTAGAAAGGTCAGACACATCTGTGCTAAATGGAGTGTGTGCTTGGTGTGTCTTTGTGTGTGTGTGTGTATTTATGTGTCTGTAAGTGTGTGTGTGTGTATTTATGTGTCTGTATGTGTGTGTCGTGTGCGTGTATGTTTGTCTTTGTGTGTGTGTGTGTATTTATGTGTCTGTATTTGTGTGCGTGTGTGTGTTTGTCTTTGTGTGTGTGTGTATTTAAGTGTCTGTATGTGTGTGCGTGTGTGTGTGTGTGTGTATGTTTGTCTTTGTGTGTGTGTGTATTTATGTGTCTGTATATGTGTGTGCGTGTGTGTGTACGTTTGTCTTTGTGTGTTTGTATGTATGTTTGTGTCTGGAAGATCATGGACCACAGATGGAGCTGAATGTAATCACGACATTCACTCTTTTATTCACATATAGCAGAACCATCTATACAGTAGAGAACTGACATATAGCAGAACCATCTATACAGTAGAGAACTGATAGCAGAACCATCTATACAGTAGAGAACTGATAGCAGAACCATCTATACAGTATGGAACTGATATCAGAACCATCTATACAGTATAGAACATATTGCAAAACCATCTATACAGTATAGAACTGATAGTAGAACCATCTATACAGAATATAAATGACATATTGCAGAACCATCTATACAGTATAGAACTGACATATAACATAACCATCTATACAGTATAGAACTGATAGCAGAACCATCTATCTATACAGTATAGGACTGACATAGAGCAGAACCATCTATACAGTATAGGACTGACATATACCATAAATATGCCTCCATTGTCCCTAACAAAAATATCACAAGTTACAAACAATAACAAAGTCATCACTGTCATCATAGAGCACATGACTTACAGTAAGCAGCAGTGGGTGTATGCAGCAGGGGGTGTAAGCAGCAGGGGGTGTATGCAACAGGGGGTGTAAGCAGCAGGGGGTGTATGCAACAAGGGGTGTATGCAACAGGGGGTGTAAGCAGCAGGGGGTGTATGCAGCAGGGGTGTAAGCAGCAGGGGGTGTATGCAGCAGGGGGTGTATGCAGCAGGGGGTGTATGCAGCAGGGGGTGTATGCAGCAGGGGGTGTATGCAACAGGGGTGTATGCAGCAGGGGGTGTATGCAGCAGGGGGTGTATGCAGCAGGGGGTGTACACCATGAGCAACTGCTCTGATAAACATCATGAATACGTACGTACAACATCAGCATCTGTCAGGAGCAGTTTGAGCTAGATGTCCTGAGCATAACCTTGCACAACACTGTCATCAAAGCACTACATATATGTCATGTCTTTGACTATATTTGTGGGCCTCTACAATCTACATCCATGGCTATATACAAAAGTGTATTGGTGTTCCTTATGAGTACATTGCGTTGTATTGTTCATAAAACCCTTTGTAGTCAAGAGAAAAAATAAAATACAATTATAGTAGGCAAATGCAGCTGCAATATTGCCAATGTATATTTTTCATCAAAGCGAAGGAAATGGAAACATTTACACATTATGAAAGCACGTGTGACGCTGTCATAACAGACCTTCCTTTGGCCTGCCTTTCTCAGTGCTTTTCTTGTCTCCATCAGAGCCGGCAGATGTGACACACCATAGCCTGCTCCTCTCCTCTCCTCTCCTCTCCTCTCCTCTCCTCTCCTCTCCTCTCCTCTCCTCTCCTCTCCTCTCCTCTCCTCTCCTCTCCTCTCCTCTCCTCTCCCCTCCCCTCCCCTCCCCTCCTCTCCTCTCCTCTCCTCTCCTCTCCTCTCCTCTCCTCTCCTCTCCTCTCCTCTCCTCTCCTCTCCTCTCCCCTCCCCTCCCCTCCCCTCCTCTCCTCTCCTCTCCTCTCCCCTCCCCTCCCCTCCCCTCCTCTCCTCTCCTCTCCTCTCCTCTCAGCATGAGGAGCACCATAAAGATGCTCTTCCCTCTCAGATCCAGGACAGGTACCCTTACTCGTGAATGGATTCCTATCCCTCTTACGTAGCCTACAATAACTCATTGAATTCCAAGAGCGATGGTTCGTTGTATTCTCTCTCATCCTTGAAGTGGATGCTGACGTATGGTCTCTTCAGAGTGGCACTTCCCTCCCCTCCCTCCCTCTCTCCTTCCCATCCCTCCCTCTCTCCCTCCCTCCCATCCCTCCCTCTCTCCCTCTCTCCCTCCCTCCCTCCCTCCCTCTCCCCTCCCTCCCTCCCTCTCTCCCTCCCATCCCTCCCTCTCTCCCTCCCTCTCTCCCTCCCATCCCTCCCTCTCTCCCTCCCTCCCTCCCTCCCTCCCTCTCCCCTCCCTCCCTCCCTCCCTCCCTCTCTCCCTCCCTCCCTCCCTCCCTCCCTCCCTCCCTCCCTCCCTCCCTCCCTCCCTCCCTCCCTCCCTCCCTCCCTCCCTCCCTCCCTCCCTCCCTCCCTCCCTCCCTCCCTCCCATCCCTCCCTCTCTCCCTCCCATCCCTCCCTCTCTCCCTCCCTCCCATCCCTCCCTCCGTCCCTCTCCCTCCCATCCCTCCCTCTCTCCCTCCCATCCCTCCCTCTCTCCCTCCCATCCCTCCCTCTCTCCCTCCCTCCCTTCAGGAGAATGTACTTATTTCAACTCTTTCGTCCCCACAAATCGTATCCATTTCCTGCATCCACGCTTATCAACCTTGGTTCTTTCAGCGTGTTTTATTCATTGTAAGCGTGTGTTCAGAGTCTGAAACACTGTATCCATTATTCTATCTCTCACCTGTTTGTCATTGTCCATGTGACACAATGTATTGTACAGACACTCAGTGGTCATGACAGGGTGCTGTGGACTACATTCAGGTCAGCTACAGAGCTTTCTCCTCTCCAGGCTTCAAAGACCAGAGTCCATATCGTGTCCCATTGAGTGCTCTGTCTTGTAACACCATCTTGGATGTTGCTCATACCATCCACTCTCATCCTCTGCTGGCTCTGTTACAGCAGAGATCTTTAAAAAAATAATTTGTTATGGGTTCAAAGTTCATGGCCTAAGTACAGAAGACAATGTAGAGTTAATATTATACAAGGCTCATCTCAAATTAAACACTGTTTTTAAATATATGTTGAATCACAGTGGGATTACAAGCCTCAGTAGGAAAAATGTTTGTTACTTGACCTATTGTGCAGTGGTGTGGTACATCTTAAATATTCCAACATCAGTGTCTCAAAAGCTGTAGTTGTCAGAAGTTGGCATTCTAGAACAAGCTACAGGGCTCAACACCACAGCCGATCGATCACCCATTAGCTGTGAATGCCATGTGTTTTTCCTCTTCATGAAATAGTACATCTTCTCTCGGTATTTTAGTTAACATTCACAGTCCGAGCAGACAATAGCAAGGCCAGAGATTGCATTGTTCAATACTCTTTCCTGGCGTTACATCCGCAGCCGATCATTTTTGACAATCGTTCTCTGTCTCTTTTAAAAATAGACCCATTTACTGCGAGTCTGAGCGAAATGATAATACCCCTGTGCCCTTTCCACTTTACTTTAGTATCATGTGTCCTACCTTTTGAATGGGCTTCACGGTTATGTCATAACATTTGTGAAAATGCATTTAAGATAAAAAAATACATGAGTGTTTTTGGATAAATGTACTAAGTTTTTGCGCTTGAAGACCATTGTGCAACATTTTTGCCCAATGAAGGTAATTCATAATGCCTACAAAGTCCAGAAATGACCAGGCTGAGGGGCAGTCACTTCCTGGTAAATTTCACAGAATATATATTTTTTGCCTCGTATTTCAAAGATCCAGACATATGTTGATAAGTGCAGATTGTTCTCACCGTCATCATCTCATTTTGTAAAGTAATGTATGTGAATAAAACAAAGTATGCATTGACAGTTCTATAAAAAATCTGAATGTACATACATGTTTACAATATGTACAATGCTAAAGACTACTATGTCCAACACTTCAAGGAATGGTTTACCCAAATGCCAAAATAACATGTTGTTTTGATTACCCTGTAAGCAGCATAATATAAGATATTACATAAAGTCATGCTGTTGCCCTGGCTCTGTTTCCACAGTCATCAGACCGATATTAGCATTTTTTTTTGCACATCATGTTCAAAAGTGCCCAAAATTGAATGTATATCTCAACAAAGTCAGACATACGATTTGAACACGATGCGCGGCAAATGCTAATATCGGTCCCATGAATTGAATGTGCTAACAAATGCTAAATTGTTAGCATGTGAAAACTAAGCCAAAGCATGGATTGCTGTCATACCTCGTCCATTGACTGCTTACAGGAAACCAATGTAATTTTGTAATTTGAGTGATCTACGCCCTTATTCTTTCTTTCTTTCAGATGACTGCACCAATATATCAAATTGTGCATATTGTTTTGTGTGTTTATGTGGCACAATGTGTCAGTGATTCACAGTACCAGGCTCCCCATCAAACATACATGGAGTCCAACTGGGTAATAGATTCCATACACTGCAGTTCTAAAATGGAATGTTATCAGGGGAGTGTTTTTTTGGGGGGGGGGTGGTCAGTAGACGGTCTCCTTGATGATGTTGGAGGAGAAGGTGTGGTTACTGGAGATGCTGGTGGAGTGTCTGGTCAGAGGACGGCTCTGTTTCTTGCGCCGACACGGCACGCAGAAGCAGCGGAGCGTGTTGAAGAAGATCTCCCGGTAGTTGGCTGAGACCAGGTTGTAGAGGACTGGGTTGACAGCTGAGCTCACGTAGAAGAGGACGTTGGTCACCATGAAGAAGTAGTGGTAGTAATCATATCCTTCCCTGTCGGGGAGGAGGGGGGAGGAGGTGGGTGGGAGGAGGGTAGCACAGGGAGGTGGGGGGAGGTGGGAGTAGGGGGAGGTATGAGTAGGTGGGTGGAGGGTAGCACATGGAGGTGGGAGGAGGTAGGGGGAGGTGGAAGTAGTGGGAGGTAGGAGTCAGTAGGGGGAGGTGGGAGGAGGTAGGGGGAGGTGGGAGGAGGTAGGAGTAGGTGGGTGGAGGGTAGCACAGGGAGGTGGGAGTCAGTAGGGGGAGGTGGGAGTAGGGGGAGGTAGGAGCAGGTGGGTGGAGGGTAGCACAGGGAGGTGGGAGTCAGTAGGGGGAGGTGGGAGTAGGGGGAGGTAGGAGCAGGTGGGTGGAGGGTAGCACAGGGAGGTGGGAGTCAGTAGGGGGAGGTGGGAGTCAGTAGGGGGAGGTGGGAGGAGGTAGGGGAAGGTGGGAGTAGGGGGAGGTAGGAGCAGGTGGGTGGAGGGTAGCACAGGGAGGTGGGAGTCAGTAGGGGGAGGTGGGAGTAGGGGGAGGTAGGAGCAGGTGGGTGGAGGGTAGCACAGGGAGGTGGGAGTCAGTAGGGGGAGGTGGGAGTCGGTAGGGGGAGGTGGGAGTAGGGGGAGGTAGGAGTAGGAGTAGGTGGGTGGAGGGTAGCACAGGGAGGTGGGAGTCAGTAGGGGGAGGTGGGAGTAGGGGGAGGTAGGAGTAGGGGGAGGTAGGAGTCAGTAGGGGGAGGTGGGAGTAGGGGGAGGTAGGAGCAGGTGGGTGGAGGGTAGCACAGGGAGGTGGGAGTCAGTAGGGGGAGGTGGGAGTAGGGGGAGGTAGGAGCAGGTGGGTGGAGGGTAGCACAGGGAGGTGGGAGTCAGTAGGGGGAGGTGGGAGTAGGGGGAGGTAGGAGTCAGTAGGGGGAGGTGGGAGTCAGTAGGGGGAGGTGGGAGTAGGGGGAGGTAGGAGCAGGTGGGTGGAGGGTAGCACAGGGAGGTGGGAGTCAGTAGGGGGAGGTGGGAGTAGGGGGAGGTAGGAGTAGGGGGAGGTAGGAGTCAGTAGGGGGAGGTGGGAGTCAGTAGGGGGAGGTGGGAGTAGGGGGAGGTAGGAGCAGGTGGGTGGAGGGTAGCACAGGGAGGTGGGAGTCAGTAGGGGGAGGTGGGAGTAGGGGGAGGTAGGAGCAGGTGGGTGGAGGGTAGCACAGGGAGGTGGGAGTCAGTAGGGGGAGGTGGGAGTAGGGGGAGGTAGGAGCAGGTGGGTGGAGGGTAGCACAGGGAGGTGGGAGTCAGTAGGGGGAGGTGGGAGTAGGGGGAGGTAGGAGCAGGTGGGTGGAGGGTAGCACAGGGAGGTGGGAGTCAGTAGGGGGAGGTGGGAGTAGGGGGAGGTAGGAGCAGGTGGGTGGAGGGTAGCACAGGGAGGTGGGAGTCAGTAGGGGGAGGTGGGAGTAGGGGGAGGTAGGAGCAGGTGGGTGGAGGGTAGCACAGGGAGGTGGGAGTCAGTAGGGGGAGGTGGGAGTCAGTAGGGGGAGGTGGGAGGAGGTAGGGGAAGGTGGGAGTAGGGGAAGGTAGGAGTAGGTGGGTGGAGGGTAGCACAGGGAGGTGGGAGTCAGTAGGGGGAGGTGGGAGTAGGGGGAGGTAGGAGTAGGGGGAGGTAGGAGCAGGTGGGTGGAGGGTAGCACAGGGAGGTGGGAGTCGGTAGGGGGAGGTGGGAGTAGGGGGAGGTAGGAGTAGGGGGAGGTAGGAGCAGGTGGGTGGAGGGTAGCACAGGGAGGTGGGAGTCGGTAGGGGGAGGTGGGAGTAGGGGGTGGTGGGAGTAGGGGGAGGTAGGAGTCAGTAGGGGGAGGTGGGAGTCAGTAGGGGGAGGTGGGAGTCGGTGGGTGGAGGGTAGCACAGGGAGGTGGGAGGAGGTGGGAGGAATGGCACACAGGGAGGTGGGAGTAGGTGGGGGGAGGTGGGAGGAGGGTTGTACGAGGAGGTGGGAAGAGGGGAGCACAGGGAGGTTGGGG
The DNA here is from genome assembly GCF_045791955.1 of Oncorhynchus clarkii lewisi. Lineage (NCBI taxonomy): Eukaryota > Metazoa > Chordata > Actinopteri > Salmoniformes > Salmonidae > Oncorhynchus > Oncorhynchus clarkii. The sequence continues at coordinate 67,479,124 of NC_092162.1, forward strand.
GAGGTGGGAGGAGGGGAGCACAGGGAGGTGGGATTTGGAGCACAGGGAGGTTGGGGGAGGTGGGAGGAGGGGAGCACAGGGAGGTGGGAGTAGGTGGGGGGGGAGGGGAGCACAGGGAGGCGAGGGGGAGGCGGAGGGAGGAGGGGAGCACAGGAAGGTGGGGGGGAGGGAGGAGGGGAGCACAGGGATAAAGAATCAATGTGTTTTATTGACACATACAACATGTCAACTAATTTGTAATTGTAAATTAAGGGAAATGTTTGCTCATAGTTTTCCACATTATAAACCACATTATTGTTGACCAAATGTTTTCCTACCGTCCTTTCCAAGACAGATGTGTTTAAATTGACCACTAGGTCTCAGATGATAAAGGAGTGAAGTACACCTGTGAAGCATATCAGGTTACGAACCTGAACCCTAACCCTAACCTGAACCTGAACCCTAACCCTAACCTGAACCTGAACCTGAACCTGAACCTGAACCCTAACCTGAACCCTAACCCTAACCTGAACCCTAACCTGAACCTGAACCCTAACCTGAACCCTAACCCTAACCCTAACCCTAACCCTAACCTGAACCTGAACCCTAACCTGAACCCTAACCTGAACATGAACCCTAACCCTAACCTGATCCCTAACCTGAACCTGAACCCTAACCTGAACCCTAACCCTAACCTGAACCTGAACCCTAACCTGAACCTGAACCCTAACCTGAACCCTAACCCTAACCTGAACCCTAACCTGAACCTGAACCCTAACCCTAACCTGAACCCTAACCCTAACCTGAACCCTAACTCTAACCTGAACCTGAACCCTAACCCTAACCTGAACCCGAACCCTAACCTGAACCCTAACCTGAACCCTAACCCTAACCTGAACCCTAACCCTAACCTGAACCCTAACCCTAACCTGAACCCTAACCCTAACCTGAACCCTAACCCTAGCCCACAACGGTATTCAGGTGGTAAGAGACAGACATTCAGTCAACACTAGGAATAGATTGTCCACCATCTATGCGTTATCCAGACAAAAATGAGAAATAGGCAAAATAACATTTCGATTTAGAGCAATAAAGAAATTGAATAAATTAACTGAGCAAACCTTTCAATATGTACATTTAAACATATTTTTTTTTTTTTTTAATATAATACATAGATATGTTGTGGGACTATAGTAGATGAAGAATCAATCTTTTTTAGATTGAGTATTTATTGGGTCATTATTGGGTCATTATTTATTGGTTAGTATATTATTTAAGTTTTGTAATAGTGTGTTATATGTGAAAATGTGTTCGTATTATAAATTGTATTTGAATGTTTAAGGACTCTTGGAAGAGTAGTCCTAATGGGGACTAAAAGAGATCCAAATCAAATCAAATCCAAATCAAACCTAAAGTTAAAACAGACACTTCCAGGAGCTGAGCAGGGTGGTTCAGCTAGTCTAGTCTCACTTATCATACTGACATCTACTGAATGTAGGCCACAACTCTCTACAGAGATGTTATACTGTACTCTACGTTCGTATGCAGCAGTGAAATTGCTGCCCTTACCTCTCCAGGCTCTGACGTAGACGAAGCTGGAGAGGTAGGTAGAAGTCTCTCTCAGTAGGGTGAGTGTACACCACTTAAACTCGAGTTTTTTGAAAAATTTGTATTTTCAAACTATGATGTTGAAATAATACTCTGAAATTGTAAAAATGATGACAATGTCCTTTATTACTGACAGCATAACTTCACAATCCAATTATAAAGTTTTGTTTTAATTGTATCTCGGATGTGCTTCCTTAGCTTTGGAATCATTTAATCAATGGTGTGCGTTTGGTTCAATTAAGGAAACTATATATTGTGAGTGTCGTCAGACAATCGAGCGAGAGAGAGAGAGAGAGATGGTATCCTCAATGAAATTCCAATTGGCTATACTAAAACTCTTTAACATCATACTTAGCTCTGGCATCTTCCCCAATATTTGGAACCAAGGACTGATCACCCCAATCCACAAAAGTGGAGACAAATTTGACCCCAATAACTACCGTGGAATATGTGTCAACAGTAACCTTGGGAAAATCCTCTGCATTATTATTAACAGCAGACTCGTACATTTCCTCAATGAAAACAATGTACTGAGAAAATGTCAAATTGGCTTTTTACCAAATTACCGTACAACAGACCATGTATTCACCCTGCACACCCTAATTGACAACCAAACAAACCAAAACAAAGGCAAAGTCTTCTCATGCTTTGTTGATTTCAAAAAAGCCTTCGACTCAATCTGGCATGAGGGTCTGCTATACAAACTGATAGAAAGTGGTGTTGGGGGTAAAACATACGACATTATAAAATCCATGTACACAAACAACAAGTGTGCGGTTAAAATTGGCAAAAAACACACACATTTCTTCACACAGGGTCATGGGGTTAGACAGGGATGCAGCTTAAGCCCCACCCTCTTCAACATATATATCAACGAATTGGCGCGGGCACTAGAAAAGTCTGCAGCACCCGGCCTCCCCCTGCTAGAATCCGAAGTCAAATGTCTGCTGTTTGCCGATGATCTGGTGCTTCTGTCACCAACCAAGGAGGGCCTACAGCAGCACCTAGATCTTATGCACAGATTCTGTCAGACCTGGGCCCTGACAGTAAATCTCAGTAAGACCAAAATAATGGTGTTCCAAAAAAGGTCCAGTCACCAGGACCACAAATACAAATTCAATCTAGACACTGTTGCCCTAGAGCACACAAAAAACTATACATACTTTGGCCTAAACATCAGCGCCACAGGTAACTTCCACAAAGCTGTGAACGATCTGAGAGACAAGGCAAGAAGGGCATTCTATGCCATCAAAAGAAACATAAATTTCAACATACCAATTAGGATTTGGCTAAAAATACTTGAATCAGTCATAGAGCCCATTGCCCTTTATGGTTGTGAGGTCTGGGGTCCGCTCACCAACCAAGACTTCACAAAATGGGACAAACACCAAATTGAGACTCTGCACGCAGAATTCTGCAAAAATATCCTCCGTGTACAACGTAGAACACCAAATAATGCATGCAGAGCAGAATTAGGCCGATACCCACTAATTATCAAAATCCAGAAAAGAGCCGTTAAATTCTACAACCACCTAAAAGAAAGTGATTCACAAACCTTCCATAACAAAGCCATCACCTACAGAGAGATGAACCTGGAGAAGAGTCCCCCTAAGCAAGCTGGTCCTGGGGCTCTGTTCACAAACACAAACACACCCCACAGAGCCCCAGGACAACAGCACAATTAGACCCAACCAAATCATGAGAAAACAAAAAGATAATTACTTGACACATTGGAAAGAATTAACAAAAAAACAGAGCAAACTAGAATGCTATTTGGCCCTAAACAGAGAGTACACAGCGGCAGAATACCTGACCACTGTGACTGACCCAAAATTAAGGAAAGCTTTGACTATGTACAGACTCAGTGAGCATAGCCTTGCTATTGAGAAAGGCCGCCGTAGGCAGACATGGCTCTCAAGAGAAGACAGGCTATGTGCTCACTGCCCACAAAATGAGGTGGAAACTGAGCTGCACTTCCTAACCTCCTGCCCAATGTATGACCATATTAGAGAGACATATTTCCCTCAGATTACACAGATCCACAAAGAATTCGAAAACAAATCCAAATTTGAAAAACTCCCATATCTACTGGGTGAAATTCCACAGTGTGCCATCACAGCAGCAAGATTTGTGACCTGTTGCCACGAGAAAAGGGCAACCAGTGAAGAACACACACCATTGTAAATACAACCCATATTTATGCTTATTTATTTTATCTTGTGTCCTTTAACCATTTGTACATTGTTAAAACACTGTATACATATATATAATATGACATTTGTAATGTCTTTACTGTTTTGAAACCTCTGTATGTGCAATGTTTACTGTTAATTTTTGTTGTTTTTCACTTTATATTTTCACTTTGTATGTTGTCTACCTCACTTGCTTTGGCAATGTTAACACATGTTTCCCATGCCAATAAAGCCCTTGAATTGAATTGAATTGAATTGAATTGAGAGAGAGAGAGATAGAGAGAGAGAGAGAGAGAGAGAGAGAGGAGGAGACATAGCTAAAACTCTCGCTCTGATTACTCTGACAAATTATGCTAATTTGATCAGGAAGATCTATGTATTCGGAATGGGTAATGCTAATTTAAACAGGGATATCTATGTATTCTGGGTGGCTGATCTCCCCTCTGACTGGATGGCTGATCTCCCCTCTGACTGGATGGCTGATCTCCCCTCTGACTGGACGGCTGAGCTCCCCTCTGACTGGACGGCTGATCTCCCCTCTGACTGGACGGCTGAGCTCCCCTCTGACTGGACGGCTGATCTCCTCTCTGACTGGACGGCTGATCTCCTCTCTGACTGGACGGCTGATCTCCTCTCTGACTGGACGGCTGATCTCCTCTCTGACTGGACGGCTGATCTCCTCTCTGACTGGACGGCTGATCTCCTCTCTGACTGGATGGCTGAGCTTCCCTCTATGTCACCCTGCTCTGATGGAGGACCCTCTGACCATGCCTCTTGTTAGTGGATGTACACCTATTCTCTGGTAAAGTACGTGATGTCTGGTGGATACATGGACTGTGTGTTACTCACTCTGTAAACTCTGCGTAGCAGTACATGAGGCGCCGGATGTAGTAGGGTAGATAGCAAACCACAAAGGCAACAACCACAGCCCCTGAGAGAGAGAGAGAGAGAGAGAGAGAGAGAGAGAGAGAGAGAGAGAGAGAGAGAGAGAGAGAGAGAGAGACATAGAGAGAGAGAGAGAGAGAGACAGAGAGAGAGAGAGAGACAGACAGAGACAGACAGACAGACAGACAGACAGACAGACAGACAGACAGACAGACAGACAGAGATTAAGGTAAGGACATGTTGCAATATTCAGACTGTCTGAAATGGCACCCTATCCCCGTAGTACACTAATTTTGACCATAGCCCTCTGGGTCCTCACCTTGACCATAGCCCTCTGGGTCCTCATCTTGACCAAAGCCCTCTGGGACCTCATCTTGACCATAGCCCTCTGGGTCCTCATCTTGACCATAGCCCTCTGGGTCCTCATCTTGACCAGAGCCCTCTGGGTCCTCATCTTGACCATAGCCCTCTGGGTCCTCATCTTGACCATAGCCCTCTGGGTCCTCATCTTGACCAGAGCCCTCTGGGTACTCATCTTGACCATAGCCCTCTGGGTCCTCATCTTGACCATAGCCCTCTGGGTCCTCATCTTGACCATTGCCCTCTGGATCCTCATCTTGACCATAGCCCTCTGGGTCCTCATCTTGACCAGAGCCCTCTGGGTCCTCATCTTGACCAGAGCCCTCTGGGTCCTCATCTTGACCATAGCCCTCTGGGTCCTCATCTTGACAAAAGCCCTCTGGGTCCTCATCTTGACCATAGCCCTCTGGGTCCTCATCTTGACCAAAGCCCTCTGGGTCCTCATCTTGACCAGAGCCCTCTGGGTCCTTATCTTGACCAGAGCCCTCTGGGTCCTCATCTTGACCAAAGCCCTCTGGGTCCCCGTCAAAATTAGTGCACTTGCAGTGATAGAATGCCATTTGGGATGCAACAAGATCAAAGCCTGCACAGTTGAATTAGGTGCAGCAGGTCTGAGACTAGCATTGCTTTCACAGTTAGAATAGCAGTACAGTATTATAACACCACTGCAGTATACTGTAGGTAATTAACATTCTGCTAAATTAACCAAAGCGAAAAACAAATTAGTTTGATTGATTGAATTTATTTGATCATTAAAAACCTAAAGGTTGCTCCAGCCAGAGACAGCATCACATACATAAACATTTTGAGGATAAAACACAATAAAGCCCAAAGTAAAATTCACAGTAATTGAAACCAGCAAAAAAAATACACACAAAATAATAAAAATAATAAACTATGAAGACTATCTCATGCTCATTCATGGTAAACTAAACATGCACTGGGATTGGCTTCCATCTATGATTCATGTGGTACTATTCAGTACTGTTCAGTTCTCTTTCATCTTCTCTTCGTGTTCCACTCCCAAGGTGATCTGGGCTCAGGGGTTATCCTCTTCTGTTGTTGTGGCTCCTGATCCTTGCCATCTATTCCATTTGTGCTCTATTGATTATGATGTCCGGACTGACATTATCCTATTACCTCACCTCTCCACTCCAAAGGATCACTGAACGACGCCTAATTTTAATTTTTATTTGACCTTTATTTAACTAGGCAAGTCAGTTACGAACAAATTCTTATTTTCAATGACGGCCTAGGAACAGTAGGTTAACTGCCTGTTCAGGGGCAGAATGACAGATTTGTACCTTGTCAGCTTCGGGGGTTTGAACTTGCAACCTTCCAGGTTACTAGTCCAACGCTCTAACTACTAGGCTACCCTGCCGCCCTAAGCATTAGACCACACCCACAAAGCTCTAGTTCAGGCTGGACAGTCTGCTGTCCAAAGTTATTAAACAAGACTGACTGAGGTAGTGAGAGGTTACGACAGCTGAAAGGTCAGAGGTTAATTAAAGGGCAACCTTTTAATTCTCTGTGTGGAGTTTAAACTGAAAAAGAAAGTTCTCCTGAGGGTTCTAAAGGAACTCAATGATCTATAGGACCAGGAAATATCTATGATGTGTCACAGACATGATCTCAGCCTCTCCTGTCCAAATCTAAATGAGGAAGACTCCTTCTACCTCATACCTGACATATCCCCTGTGATTAATGGGGATATGACCTTTTCAGGTAGCCTATCACTACTTTACTATTTATCACACGGCACGGGGCATCGAGTCAAACACCACTCTCAAATCCTCTTGACCCTAGAGATTAAATACCCAGAGAGCAAATACTGCATAGCAAACCATTACCAATGCAGCGGCAGCCACAATCACTAGGACTATTATTTTATAGTTGCTCTTTAATTATTTCTTATTTTTCTATTATCCTCTTATTTTTTATTTGATTTTTTACTTCAATTTATTTTAGTAAATACTTTAACACTTTTTTTAAAATTATTAAAACTGCATTGTTGGTTAAGGGCTTGGAAGTAAGCATTTCACTGTAAGGTCAACAACACCTGTTGTATTCGGCCCATGTGACAAATACAATTTGATTCGATTTGATATCACTTGTATGCAATATAAGTAGATTGGTAAATTATAACAAAGTTATAATTGTAAATATGTTTTACTTCTTCTTCTATCCTAACACCAAAGGTTATACCGTATTTTCTAAAATGTCAATGTTTAGCTCGTCAGGCTGCTTTCTCAATCTGTGTGGAACACACACACCTTGCGGTGACAGAAAAAAAGCTCTGTGTGACTGGATTGCTCTTCGCTGGCAGCCAATCAGCTGTCAGCGTCAGAGGGAAGCTCATTTGTCATGATAAATACATTCCAGGCTGACGGTTTCACTTCCTCTCTCAGACCAAACCAATCGGTTTCCCTCAACCCGGTCATAGACACACTGGCCACCCTGACGTTCTCTAAAGTTCGCTATCTGAATTCTACTCATTGTGAAACAGAGCAGAAAAGTTTGTCCTCTTTACGAAATGACTTTACATTTTCAAACCAACTTTGGTGTTTTGGCGAGTCTCTGAAATGTGGTTCTGGGTGCCAACATTAGTTTTGGTAGGCGCTGATCTAGGGGTCTAAATGGCAAAATAATGAAACCATTTTCATTGGATAATTGCGAAGGTTGAAATATTACCATAGATATGGGTATCCATTAGGCTATGTATCATTGGCCCTGCAAGCTGTGTCTTAGTGGTTCAATCTGAGCCCTGGCTTTAGTCATGGACCATCAAGGACCATTAGAGATGCTGCCTGGAGACGTATTATTGTCAATCTTATTGTGTCCACAATTAACACGGCTGCTTTCCAATCCACTCTGATATATGTCTTATATTTGGTCCTTGATAATCTGATAGAAGGAACAATGACAAAAATGAATCTCGACCAATGAATATAATTGTGATAGCTGTTATATGATTATCAGCTAGAAGTGATGTCAAATATCGAATCAAATCAAGTTCATCTTGAAAAAGAACAGCATATGTACCCAGTCTGTGTTTCTGTATATGTAACACCTTTACCTTATAATTAAGGTTACAGAACTGTCCAATGAGCAAACTTCCATATCTGAATGAACGGCAACCTTTGCATTCACTATGGGAAATTAGTTCTTATAGGAACGATGCTGGTCTAGTATGGTAATTGAACCTTTATTTAACTAGGCAAGTCAGTTAAGAACAAATTCTTATTTACAACGACAGACTACCAGTGAACAGTGGGTTAACTGCCTTGTTCAGGGGCAGAACAACAGATTTGTAGCTTGTCAGGTCGGGGATTCGAGCCAGCAACCTTTGGGTTACTTGCCCAACGCTCTAACCACTAGGCTACAATGCACCATAACACCCAATAACAAGGGAATTGTATCCATTGGTCATTAGGTCAGAATTCCTAGCTAGCAAGATGCATTTCCGTGGAAATTCTACAATATAGTGTATAGGGAAGAGTGGTTTTAGTCTTTGAAAGATGCAGGTTTCATTGTCTTGCCTTTACAAATGGCTTGTGTCTTTGTCATATTGGCTCTATAGCACATGGAAGAGATGGAAGAAAGGGGCTCTCGCTGGGGTTTTGTATCAGTGTCTGTCTGTCTGTCTGTCTGTCTGTCTGTCTGTCTGTCTGTCTGTCTGTCTGAACAGTGATAGCATGTGGAGCTCCACGGTGGCTCCCCACTGGTAACATACAGGCCATTTGTATGGTAACATACAGGCCATTTGTATGGTAACATACAACATACATCAAGTCAACATCTAGTCCAACTTTATTCCAACTAGCTCTCCAACTAGCTGTCCAACTAGCTCTCCAACTAGCTGTCCAACTAGCTCTCCAACTAGCTCTCCAACTAGCTCTCCAACTAGCTCTCCAACTAGCTCTCCAACTAGCTGTCCAACTAGCTCTCCAACTAGCTCTCCAACTAGCTGTCCAACTAGCTCTCCAACTAGCTCTCCAACTAGCTCTCCAACTAGCTCTCCAACTAGCTGTCCAACTAGCTCTCCAACTAGCTCTCCAACTAGCTGTCCAACTAGCTCTCCAACTAGCTCTCCAACTAGCTCTCCAACTAGCTCTCCAACTAGCTCTCCAACTAGCTGTCCAACTAGCTCTCCAACTAGCTCTCCAACTAGCTGTCCAACTAGCTCTCCAACTAGCTCTCCAACTAGCTGTCCAACTAGCTCTCCAACTAGCTGTCCAACTAGCTCTCCAACTAGCTGTCCAACTAGCTCTCCAACTAGCTGTCCAACTAGCTCTCCAACTAGCTGTCCAACTAGCTCTCTAACTAGCTCTCCAACTAGCTCTCCAACTAGCTCTCACAATCTCATGTCAGAATAGTTGTAAATGTCACATTTCTAAGTGTTTAAGGTTAAGTTTAGTCATTAACTCTGAAATCTTAAGTTTAGTCATTAACTCTGAAATCTTAAGGTTAGTCATTAACTCCAAATGGTTAAGGTTTGGGACAGGCTTTAAAAAAACATTTTTAAAAACAACTTTTTATTACTGGGTTTGAACTTACATCCTTTGGAATCGAGAGGCATCTGTCATCCCTGTCCACAACGACATAGCAAAACCGAAACGTACATGAATATAACAGCGCTCACGGTTGCCCCCTAGTGGCCAGTTTCTATGTCATCTTCCAACATCCTCAGACAAGGATGGACGTCGAATACTGACTTGTATCAAGGGTGACTTAGCTGGTTTATTCAATGTCATTGACTTGAAATTACATGGAAACAATGTTGATTCAACCAGTGTGTGCCCAGTGGATCTGATCAAAGCCTATTTAACCCCACCATCCAGCCCGTTAGCAGGAAGCAGCAAGTGTATACAGATATACACACCCAACACACTAACACAGAGCAAACATGAAAGAGTAAAACTGTTTGTTTAACTTCTCATTGTCTCGTCTTAGAAAGACTCAGACTGGATATACTCTTACAGTGATTAAGCCCTTTGATTATATTCCAGTGTTTAGTTAACTTCCAACTCTATCCATGCTGTAATACGTAGGAAAGTAACATTTACAGCGCCCTAAACGTTTAGCTATGGACCCGAGTGTATGATTGACCTAAGTCGGCCAGAGAAATAGCTAAGGCCCACTTTGACCTTTGCCCTGTCCTTTTGGTGCAGAGGGGAGAGAAAAAAATGCAACAACATTATGAACACACACACACACTCTTACACACGCATTATCTCAAACTGTTGGTGTCCATAGAAGTGGCTTTTAGAATCGCCACTACACACACATTAACTCACATTAAGTACACTGAGTTCCGCTCTGTGATTGCCATTAAGCACGGGGCCTTCCCCCTTCTCCTGTCATGCAATGTGACTGCAACTAGAGCCAAGAGTGACAGGCCAAAGCTAGAGTGTGCAATGTCTGCTACCAAGGTTAAGCGTCAACAGTAATGGCCTTGTTGTACTACTACACTCGTCTATGTATTTATTTGGACAGTGAAGTTTAAAACCAATGAAATGTAACTAAATGCAATCTAAAATGTAATCCCAAAAGTAATTAGTTATCATGAGAGGGCCATAAGACAATAAGTAGTAATGCTGCATACTCGGTTAAAGGTTAAAATCTCACCTTTCTGGTAAACTTTTTAAACCTTGCTGAGGTGTAGTCACTTTTGAGGACACAAGCTCAAGTACACAGTACAAATATGTGACTTGTTTCAAGAAACTAGGCGCATGTTGCGCTTCACGACTTCACCAGAGAGGTATTTCAATGTAAACTTTTTATATTTATCACAATGCGTTTTTTTGGCAGAAATGCCTTCGGGAACATGTGAACTTTCATGTGCCTTAATAACATATGTAAATACAAATCAAATTGTTAAATTACAAGCCTAGTTGGTTTAGCCACAGAAAATGACAGGAACCTTTCCGCTAGCAATGATTGGCTGAGATAATGACTGGGCTGGACATGCCGAGAGATGAGTTTGAATTGGTCTGCCATGTAGCACGCTTCTGTCTATAACATGAGCTGGTCAGCATGTGTAGGTAATCATTCCTAATGTGGCTTTTTTGAAAGATATCACGTAGTATAACTACAAAAGTGTTGCTCTCCACTTTCTCGAGGACCGAGTTTTGAAATCAGTGGAATGCCCGATGGAATTAGACTATGATAGTTAAGGAGATGGAGAAAATTCTGGCATTTGATTGCAAATATGCAGAGGGAGTCAAAAAGAGAACACATAGAAGGCTGTGGTATAAAACACCTGTCTCCGGATTCCATCTTCAAACTAAGGGCAACCATGGCATCCACGACATATAGGGAGAAACATCCATCCATGTATATGGGTAAGATAGTCTAGCTAGCTACATTTTCAGATATTATACGTTTCAAATTTTGTCCGAAATTTGTTTTCATTTCAAGTTAAAGCGTACTGTTAGCTAGCTAGCTAACGTTAGCTGGCTGGCTGGCTCTCTAGCTAACGTTACGTGTATGATCTGTGTAGTGATATTATTTGTATCTCACAGCCATTGGCATTGCTAGTTATAGCCTAATGTTAGCTAACATTGAACCTGGTTTGTAGTACCAATCAAATTGATTTACAAAGCCCTTCTTACATCAGCGGATGTCACAAAGTGCTGTAGTAACGTTATGAGTTGGGATGATTAAATGTTCCTTATTTGAACTGGTTAGCCAGCTATCTTAACATTAGCTAGCTAGCTAACAAGCTAGAAATGAACTATAACATTGCTAGGAAAGCTGCTTTTAGTTGCCTGGTTTGCTAGATTGACATTTACTAAATTCATTTTTAAACGGGGAGGGGGGGGGGGGGGGGGGGGGGGTTAAAAATAGCCGTGTCTTTAGAGCAGGCACAGACCAGCTGGCTCAATTTCTCCCTATCCCAGTCTGCTGCCCCCCACATGCTTCATGTAGCCACCATTGTTCGTGTTCCCAAGAAAGCAAAGGTAACTGAACTAAATTACTATCACCCCGTAGCACTCACTTCTGTTATCATGAAGTGCTTTGAGAGGCTAGTTTAAGATTATTTTTTTTCTTAGAGTATTGCTATATTATAAATCAATTAACTATGACTTTTTAAAGCACCCAGCAGTGCTATTTGCAGAGTTAGCTCCAGGTAAATGTTGTAATTTGTCAACCATTCCTGAACCTGGACCTGGACCTGAACCTTTCAACCAAAAACACGCTACATGTGGACAGTACCAAAACAAATGATCTAATGACTCTGTATCTTCACAACAAAATCTGTTCAAGCTTTTGTTTGTAAACAGAAAGCAGGAAGATAGAGTCACGGTCTGATTTGCCGAAGGGAGGGCGAAGGAGGGCCTTGTTTGCATTTCTGTATAATAAAAGGTGTCTAGAGTTTTAGGGCCCCTAGAGGCACATGAGATGTGTTGGTAGAAGTGTGGTAGAATGGTTTTAACCTTTCTAGCGCAGTGGTTTCGCTAGCGGAACACCTCGACAACATTCCGCTGAAAAGGCAGTGCGTGAAATTCAATTTTATTTTTTAGAAATATGTAAATTTCACACATTAACAAGTCCAATACAGCAAATGAAAGATAGACATCTTGTTAATCTACCCATCGTGTCCGATTTAAAAAAATGCTTTACAGCTAAAGCACAACATATGATTATGTTAGATCACCACCAAGTCGAAAAAACACAGCCATTTTCCCAGCCAAAAATAGGAGTCACAAAAAGCAGAAATATAGATCAAATGAATCACTAACTTTTGATGATCTTCATCAGATGACACTCATAGGACATCATGTTACACAATACATGTATGTTTTGTTCGATAATGTGCATATTTATATCTAAAAATCTCAGTTTACATTGGCACCTTACGTGCAGTAATGTTTTGATTCCAAAACATCCAGTGATTTTGCAGAAATAATAATAGTAAACATTGATTAAAGATACAGAATTAAAGATAGACTTCTCCGTAATGCAACTGCTGTGTCAGATTTCAAAAAAACTTTATGGAAAAAGCATAATCTGAGAATGGCGCTCAGAACCCCAAACAGCCAGAGGAATAGCCGCCATTTTGGAATCAACAAAGTTAGAAACAACATCATATATATTCACTTACCTTTGATGATCTTTATCAGAAGGCCCTCCCAGGAATCCCAGTTCGACAATAAATGACTGATTTGTTCCATAAAGTTCCATCATTTATGTCCAAATAGCCACTTGTTCTTAGCGTGTTCAACCCAGTAATCCATCTTCATGAGGAGCGAGCATTTCATCCAGACAAAAACTCAAAAAGTTCCATTACAGTCCTTTAGAAACATGTCAAACAATGTATGGAATCAATCGTTAGGATGTTTTTAACATAAAACATCAATAATGTTCCAATTCATTTGTCTTCAGAAAAAGCACTGGAACGCGAGGTAACTCTGTCGGGAGCGCGCGTCATGAGACCAAGACTCTCTGCCAGACCACTGACTCAAAGAGGTCTCATGAGCACCTCCTTTATAGTAGAATCCTCATTCAAGTTCAAAAGACGGTTGACATCTAGTGGAAGCCCTAGGAAGTGCAACCTCATCCATATCTCAATGTGTACTCGGTAGGTCAAGCTTTGAAAAACTACAAACCTCAGATGTCCCACTTCCTGGTTGGATTTTTCTCAGGTTTTCGCCTGCCATATGAGTTCTGTTATACTCACAGACATCATTCAAACAGTTTTAGAAACTTCAGAGTGTTTTCTATCCAATACTAATACTAATATGCATATATTAGTATCTGGGACAGAGTAGGAGACAGTTCAATCTCAGCACGCTATTCATCCAAAAGTGAAAATGCTGCCCCCTATCCCAAAAAGGTTGTTAATCTCGAGATTTTCTTCACACTGGAAGCAACGCTTCTCCCCTTTTGGACTTTCCCGAGGCTGCCGTCAACCGATTGTGCCACAGCATGGAGAAACCACTGAGTTCTGTGATCAAGTTTCTGCAAGGCATATAATATTGCAGTTTTTCAAGTCTCTCTTGTAGGTGACTCTCAAACGAAGGTCATTCATCTTATTCTAGAGTGACTGGACATTTGCCAATAAAACGGAGGGGAGTGCCCAACGATTTTCTCACAGTTTCACAGGGGTGCCAGCCCATCTAGCATGTCTACGCCGGCGGCGTTTTGGTATCTCATAAAACATAGGAATAGCATCTGGAGTGAAAAAAGAAACAGTTGGAGTTGAAGTCGAATTTGAAGTCAAAATCGATGTCCAAAAGTGCTTAGCGGTCATATGTGAAAATAGTATAAACACTAAAAAAGTAACTAAATATTGAAGTGGGGTTGGAACTTGTAAGATGTTGACCTTCTCCATCGGTGCCATCTTATATCTTATATAAAACAGATGTATGTATGAAAATACCCTCAAATAAAATGTCACAAATGCTGTATATTTTCGCCTCATATAAAACATTTGATCTGAAATCCAAAATGCTAGAGTCTAGAGACAAATTAAAAGTTATAGCTTCACTGTCCAAATAAATACATATGGGAGTGTATATTGCAATTTTTCTAGAAATATTGTCTTTTTTATTAATTTATCAGCGGGCAGTGAATTCACTAAAAAGATTGTTGCCCACTACTGTTTCAAGTGCATGTAATCACTGAGTGGCTCCACTCCAGGAGGAAGAGGCATTGTGCTAATAATGCATGCAGCCTGACGCATGTCACAAAGAAACAACTCCAGACTGTTGTTATGGAAATCAGGAGTTGAAGGAGGTTAACTTGTCCTTTGAAGCTTTGGTCACGTGTGTAGCAAACTAGCCACGCACAGCAGATGGAGAAAGCTGTGAGATAATATTATCCTTTTTTTGGTGCATCGATGAAAATGATTTATTCAGCCGTAATAAGGTGTATAAAAAGCTGGCGGTGGGTTTTCTCTCTTTGATAGTGTGTCCTATAATGGAGTGCTAATGGAATGGGTTTGGCGATAGGGAGAGTGAGGCTGGCTCAGGCTGAATGGGTGCCATCTCACAGTAGTTGAGACCCCAACTTCTAATGTTTAATGGCACACAGTCAAGAGAGTGGACTTCTCTTCTGTATTTTGTAGTTCATACAAGCATACAAACAGACGTGTGTATGTATTTTTACCACTTGAAGGAATAGTTCAGTGTTGTGTGTGTATGTGCGTGCGTGCGTGCGTAGAAGTGGGCATTGTACAGTGGTTCGTCCTTTAAAAGTTGCAGCGTACTGCGGCGCAGCTTGCATGGTACCGCAGAATTCTATTGCACATTATTTAGGTGTGAACCACTGGTGCCATTAATGCTAGTTAGTGCTAGTTGACCACCAGAGGGCATTTAATAGCCTTCAATAGCTGCAGTACGAAAGAATGCAGGCACACCGGAGACCAGGGTTCAATTCCACCGACAGGGAGGAAGGCGTAGTCCTAAATAAGAATTTTTCCTTAACTTAATCCATGTGTGCTATTTCATAGTTGTGATGTCTTCATTATTATTCTACAATGTAGAATAAAAAATATAGAAAGATCCTTGAATGAGTAGCTGTGTCCAAACATTTCACTGGTACTTGCTTATTTAATTTGATTAATATAATGGTGTTTCTATTCCAAGAAAAATGAAAAACCCTCTGGCTTTCCATTAGGATGGAACGGGAAATATGGCACTGTACAACATCACGGTCAGGAGTACAGCACTGGGCTATTTAGCTAAAGAATCCCCATGTTGTGCAGGCACGCCAGAGACTGGGGTTCAATTCCCGACAGGGGGGAAGGAGTAGGCTGTCCTTGGAAATATGAATTTGTTCTTAACTGACTTGTCTAGTTAAATAAAGGTTACACTAAGAGCATAACATTTCTACACCCTACTTTTCTAATTCTAGTCTAAACAATGCCCAAATGGAGATTCAGTGAAAATAAAAATCGCAGGGTTAATAATATATCTGTGAGAATATCCAACAGGATTGTATATAATTCTAAATTAATAATAATAATTGCTTGTTTAAAAATAACAATATTTTGGAGATGATTTTGTTTTCAAATAACGTAAAATGAGCGAGAAAAAGGCCAATCCTGACCATGGGGTGAGCATTGTCACTAATTTGTAAATAAAGCCAGTTTGTTACTTAGAATTATTTATTTATGTTTTTAGAGGGAGAGAAACCAAAAACCTACAGTCATCTCATGAGTCTCCCAGTCAAGGACAGCACAGTTATTGAACCAGCATCTGTAGCGACACAGCTTGCACTGCTATGCAGTGTCTTAGACTATTGTGCCACTCAGGTGCTGTACAGCATGACCGGTCGGGAGTAGTCTACAGTACTACATTAAGAGCAAAATAATCCTAACAAATAAAAAATAAAAAACAGTATTAGTAAGTAATACTGAAGTCATGCACAATTTCTATTTAGGTTTATGTCGCCCATTCATTGTCAGTTAGAGACACAGTAGGACCCAAAAGCATAATCAGTTGTCTAACGCCCTCTTGCGCTGGTCTGGAGCAATGAAGTGGTGACACAGGGTACTGTACTAAACCACAAATTACCTCTAAGTACCGCAGCATAATCGCAAAACCTTTAGTGGAGCAACCACTGAATACTCACGTAGAACCATGACTCCATGACGCAGCGACTGTGTGCGGTTTGGCTCCACAGCAACGCTCAGCATGGTAGGGTTACCCTCGACGATGCAGATGCGGTTGTCCTGCTGCTTCTCTCTGAACATATGCAGCAGCTGACTGGCGATGACCCCGTTCAGAACAGATATGGCTACCATGGGAACCACAAAGGACAGGAACACATTCACCTGTCCAGAGAAACGGAGGGGCATGGAGAGATAAAGTTAGTAAGACTGTACTTTCTGCCAATGACTCAGTGGTTCTTCCTTTAAAAGTTTTGAGCTTATGCTGCAATCGTTTGTGGTAGATGGTGGCAGATTGTGGTAAATTGCGTCATTCTGGCAACAATGGCAACATATGCCCGTAAACAGTGGTTCTTCATTTAAGAGTTGCGGCGTACTACAGTACTGGCGATGCAATCATAACAATTAACGATGAATTGTTTCTGGTCTGGGACAAAAATAATTCAACAGAGATATTGATTTCTTTGAAGTCTGTTCAAAAGTTGGTTTGCCATTCTGGTGGGAACACAGTTGCTTGCATATTTACAGTTAATGAGCACATATTGACACAGTCTAGACTAACCAGAGGGGTTTCACAATCTCATTATACACTGTAAAGTACCACCTGTAAATATACTCTGTACAGTACAACCTGTAAAGACACTCTGTGAAGTACCACCTGTAAAGATACTCTGTAAAGTACCACATTTAAAGATACTCTGTACAGTACCACCTGTAAAGATACTCTGTGAAGTACCACCTGTAAAGATAGTCTGTAAAGTACCACATTTAAAGATACTCTGTAAAGTACCACCTGTAAAGATACTCTGTAAAGTACCACCTGTAAAGACACTCTGTGAAGTACCACCTGTAAAGATACTCTGTACAGTACCACCTGTAAAGACACTCTGTGAAGTACCACCTGTAAAGATACTATGTAAAGTACCACATTTAAAGATACTCTGTAAAGTACCACCTGTAAAGATACTCTGTAAAGTACCACCTGTAAATGTACTCTGTACAGTACCACCTGTAAAGACACTTTGTAAGGTAGCACCTGTAAAGATACTCTGTAAAGTACCACCTGTAAAGATACTATGTAAAGTACCACCTGTAAAGATACTATGTAAAGTACCACCTGTAACGATACTCTGTACAGTACCACATGTAAAGACACTCTATAAAGTACCACCTGTAAAGATACTCTGTACAGTACCAAATGTAAAGACACTCTGTAAAGTACCACCTGTAAAGATACTATGTACAGTACCACCTGTAAAGATAGTCTGTAAAGTACCACCTGTAAAGACACTCTGCAAAGTACCACCTGTAAAGATACTCTGTACAGTACCACCTGTAAAGATACTATGTAAAGTACCACCTGTAAATATACTATGTACAGTACCACCTGTAAAGATACTCTGTACAGTACCACCTGTAAAGATACTATGTAAAGTACCACCTGTAAAGATACTATGTACAGTACCACCTGTAAAGATACTCTGTACAGTACCACCTGTAAAGACACTCTGTAAAGTACCACCTGTAAAGATACTCTGTACAGTACCACCTGTAAAGATACTCTGTACAGTACCACCTGTAAAGATCCTCTGTACAGTACCACCTGTAAAGATACTATGTATAGTACCACCTCTAAAGTTTGGAAAGACAGAGGAAGATTTTGTGGCACGCGAGAGAGAGAGAGAGAGAGAGAGTGAGAGTGAGAGTGAGAGTGAGAGAGAGAGCGAGAGAGCGAGAGAGAGAGCGAGAGAGAGATCGAGAGAGAGAGAGAGAGAGTGAGAGAGGGGAAGCGAGAGAGAAAAACAGCAGAGAGGACAATGTAGGAAATTGGCCCTGTACCTGTCTGGTTGTAATTAGTGATATACTGTATGTTGTCTGAAATCAGGATTCTACACCAGACAGACCAGAAGTGTCAATCTCTTTCCCCTCTCCAATTAGCTGCAGTCATGTCAAATCAGCAATAGAACATGAACAATCTGTTATTATTATAACTCCAGATTGATCACCATACAGTGTAATTAGAGTGTCTATAAACCACACCAGGTGTTACATGGATACATACTTCTGTCAATTGGGTGAGTCAGTTGATTGACAGCATACCTGACTACAAGTAGTCTCTATCTCCTGATTCTGTAGTGTGAGGCAGTTTGATGTACAATTACACCCCCCGTGAGCAGGATACTAGTCTATCGCAGAGCCTGGCTATGCATAGTGCTATCTGACATGTCGAATGGCCAGAAATGTTCCTGTTTATACCGACTCATAAATGTGAGCTTAGTACAGGGTCCTGGAATAACATCGGACGTCACACATTATATCATTTATAGAAATAATGTCCATAAGTGCTTTGAGCACAATGTATAAAAAACATGGTATGAATGACGGTTATAGAATTAGTTTCTTTGCCATATATTTGCCTGTCTAACAGTGTGAAGCACTTACACAGTTCACACTCAATCTATTTACAGGTGAACTTTTATGATCCAGCAGAGACTGGCCAATCTGTCTCTATCAGCATCTCATGAGCTTCTCATTCGTCTGTGCCTCACTGCAGCAAAACACAGACAGAAAATCAAAGCAAAATATTAAAATTATTTATCCCAAACACTAGCTCCTGTGGCATTTCCAAACATATTGAAATTCAAGAGGATTACATTCATTTCCCATTACAGATTTTTTTTTTTTTGGGGGGGGGGGGTCTACAAAGGAAGAGGATGCGGCTGCCCTGTGAGGCCAGACGAGCGAAGTGTTCCTGATGGTTTCCTGAATATCAAACTCGGCTCAGAGGAGCCTGGTCTTTACCATCACCATCGTTATCATTCGCCTGGCAGGTACTTTCAGGCTACAGCAGGCCAACCGAAACCAGTCCTACGGGGAGGGAGTGAAGGAACTCAGTACATGCTAGGGAAAGATACTCGCGTTTGTTTAAACTAAATGAGCCTTGGATAGATGTCAAGAGATTTACAGTATATGTCAAGAGATTTTTAAAACATGATGCAGAAGCAATACGTTTGAGTTCCTGCATGAATCCAACTAACCTTAATCTTTGGTCACATACCCTGGGTCCGTACTCATTCTGTATCCATATGAAGAGATACATTCACGAAGTGGATCTAATTTTGAATTAGCATACTTTGGCATCTATTCCTGTAATTCCATCGAACAAAACTGATTGGTGTGAACAAGAGGGATGTTTATTGGAAAACACAGGAGGCAAAAAGCAGTATGGGTTTTGTAAACACTTGTTACATTTCGAATCCTAAATTACTTTATCAGTGGAGGCTGGTGGGAGGAGCTATAGGAGGATGGGCTCATTGTATTGGCTGGAAAGGAATAAATGGAACAGAGTCAAACATTTGTTTTATATATGTTTAATACCGTTACATTTATTCCATTCCAGCCATTGCACTGAGCCTGTCCTCCTACAGCTCCTCCCACCAGCCTCCTCTGGATCTTATATGATGTTTATTTAACATGAATGGAAGTAGGATCAGCCAGTAGATTGGAGTGGAGGGGAAGAAAAGGATATCTGATTCCTTGGCACTGGTCCCTAGGAGCTTGGGGTTTCTCTTTGCCCTGTTCTGCTCTCTTTCTCTTAGACAGATGACTGGAGATTAGGTGGTTGATCTGTCTGTCAGGAACATTTTTGGAACAGCTCCCCCCCTTTTGAAAATCTGACGGGGGCAGGAAAATGCGTTGGGAAAACGTGAGTCGTCTGATTGCATGGCCCTAACGAGGCTAAACTGGAACAGGCAATTAGAGCAGACAAGCCCTTAACGAGCTGCAGCCAGTCAGCCAGCCAGCCAGTCAGCCAGCCAGCCAGTCAGCCAGCCAGCCAGCCAGCCAGAGCCACTTTCAACCTCAGCTTTCATTGATTAGAGCTTTTTAATGATTTTTTTTTGCTCTGAACTTGCACCATTTCTTGATGTAAGAGAGAGAGAGAAATATATATATAAGGCTTTTAAAATGTTGCTGGGATGATCTGTTGCATGTATTGAGAATACCATGTTATTAGTCCTCTGTGGTCTGTAGTGTTGGCAAACCTTTAACTGTGAAAATCCACAACAACAACAAAAATATATATTTTGTTGTATTTTTACTGTTGATACAGTCCCAGAATGTTTTACATGTCAGCAGTCGTGTTTTCAAGTTATTGAACCATCAAGAAGCAAAGTTTCTCTATCCACATCTCTGTTTCCTCTCTATTCCCATGAAGTTCAATGACAAATTATTTATTTTTAATGAACGACAAAAGGCTCTGTGTCTTTACGCGTACAGGGACTCCGCAGGACATATCAAACAC
Source organism: Oncorhynchus clarkii lewisi (assembly GCF_045791955.1). Classification (NCBI taxonomy): domain Eukaryota; kingdom Metazoa; phylum Chordata; class Actinopteri; order Salmoniformes; family Salmonidae; genus Oncorhynchus; species Oncorhynchus clarkii. The sequence goes on from NC_092162.1 coordinate 67,500,068, forward strand.
CATTTTGCTCTGTTCAAAAGTACAATGTGGGGAAATAGCATGATTTCCAACAGCAGTATTGGCTGTGGCTCTGATGATGACTGGTCCTGGCAGTCGTTTTCTTCCCCTATGTGTCAGCGCTCCTGCGCGTGAACCAAACACAGACACCGTTGAACATGTTTCTCTTTAATTAACAGGTTTGTTGGTACGTCTCTTTTCATAATTTCTGCAGCCATTACATTTCACAGTCCTTTACCCTCTTGTTCGCTACCATTTCCCTCACCGTGGCCACTGTGTGAGCCTCCCTCAGTTGGGCTGAGTAATTAAAGTTGTCCGCTTCGACCACCCACCTAAGCCAATGTGAGTTTTTTTCTGCCCACAGACCCCATCCAGACATCAGGATGTGAAAACACTAGTAATGAATTCCCCTTGAAATTCCCACTCTTTATTTCTTAGCAATCTGAGTGAAATAATGTAATGTATGATATGAAACCCACTAAATCGTGTAGCTACAGTAGAGCATTATTACATAACCAAGTGTGTTTCCATGTTTTGGAATGGTTAAGGGACATCGCATTAGACTCACAGTATGAGAGGAAATGGTCATTTAAATGTGCCTGACCCACCCTTACCAGAACAGTCCGCTGTGACAAAGACTTCCAAATCTGATTATTCTGTGGAAAGCAAGGTGATCGGAGTTTGTTCTCCGGTAGAGTCATCCAAAGACTAACATATGCCTCTTTGCTTGTAACTCAGCATTAAGGAGATGAATTAGGGGTAAAGCCCTACAACAGACTAGCTAGCGGTCTGTACTTGTACATCGAGATGCCTGGCGCTACAGAAACAGGAGATCCTCCTGCCTGCCTTATCGGCCATTCTGGGTTTACAGTACACACTGTGACTCACTGTGACCACAGGTTGACGTGACCTGTCAGTAGGCTGTGACTCACTGTGACCACAGGTTGCCGTGACTTGTCAGTAGGCTGTGACTCACTGTGACCACAGGTTGACGTGACCTGTCAGTAGGCTGTGACTCACTGTGACCACAGGTTGACGTGAACGGTCAAGAGGCTGTTGCAGATGTGATTCATCCATCTTAAACCAGCCGCAGTATCTGTACAAAAGAACTACCTGTATTAAATAACTATCGGTATAAAAAATCTGCATGAAAGAACTACTGAAGGACAGCATTCTGGATGACAAATCTCCATTTGGATTCAATTATGTGAGGCAATGCTTGCAAAGCATTCTCTGAATTGGATCCGTGACTAGACGTTGAATATGAATAGGCACACTGCTTTGTATCTTTCATGAGGGGACCACGGTTTCAAACAGAAGGATGGGTGTACACCAGTGCCTCATGAGACTACCGCTTAACATGGCAGGTTTAAAGTGTTCTCCTTAAATCATTTCATAAACAATTGAATTACCTTTTAGTTGCTAGTCTAATCTCTATTTCAGCTACATTACACAACAGGCTCATGGTTAATAACAGTAGATGTTCTATGGCAGACAACAGTACTACTAATGGAAGAGGAACACAGTACTGGTGAAGTAGAAGTCAAGATATTTTTTTGCCGTCCTTCCATTGTGACATGAAAAATAGTTCTTATGTGAGCAATCTCCATGGTTACGTGATTTTTGGTCTCTCCGTTTCCTCTCCTTCTCTCTCTATCTCTGCCTCCATCTCTTTCTTTCAGAGCACTTCATATCCCTCTGCAAGTAATACTGACAACCTGGTAGTGTACTTTTGAGGAACAGTACCAATCTGGAACCAATTTCATTGGAATGATAGAAAATAGGATTAAATTAAAAGTGAAAGTTCCATCATCATTCTCCCTCCACTCCTACCGTAAAGATTTTTCCCTCTTCCCTTTCTCAGATAATGACAAAATATCTTCAAACACAAAACTATCCTTCACCTTTTCCATCTTCTGCCTCCTTATTTTTAAGTGGCAAAATAAGTTTCAGGTCTGAAGCCTAAGACTTGTCTCTCTGAAGCACTTTGTTTCCCTAGATCAGTGACGTTCGTCTGAAGAAGTGGACCAAGATGCAGCGTGGGGTAGGTTAATCATATTCTTTAATGATAACCAGAAAAACAAGAAAGAGAGAACCAGCCTTGTAGGGCTCAACAGCAACAGTTCAAGGACAAGATCCCACAACATAGGTCGGGAAAAAAGGCTACCTAAGTATGATTCCCAAACAGAGACAACGATAGACAGCTGCCTCTGATTGGGAACCACACTCGGCCAAACACAAAGAAATACAAAACATAGAATGCCCACCCCAGATCACACCCTGACCTAACAAAATAGAGAAATAAAATGGCTCTCTTAGGTCAGGGCGTGACAAGATCTTGATCTAGATGTTGATGGTCCTCTTTCATCTCTCAGGATCTCTCTCTTTCTGTCTCTTCCTGGTGAATGGACAGAGCAAAGGGAATCAACAGGACAGCGCTCTGAGCCATAATATATTGATGAGCCTCGAGATGTTCTTATTTTAATCTAAAACAACTCACTAGCATTGTACCAGGATATATGTTATATTTATCCACTGTGGGATAGAACATTTCACACACACCAACAACAACAAAAATACCTCTTCCCGTTTGCCCTATAGACGGTCTAGGTCAGTGCTTTCAGAAGGAATTCATACCTCTTCCCGTTTGCCCTATAGACGGTCTAAGTCAGTGCTTTCAGAAGGTATTCATACCTCTTCCCGTTTGCCCTATAGACGGTCTAGGTCAGTGCTTTTAGAAGGAATTCATACCTCTTCCCGTTTGCCCTATAGACGGTCTAGGTCAGTGCTTTTAGAAGGAATTCATACCTCTTCCCGTTTGCCCTATAGACGGTCTAGGTCAGTGCTTTCAGGAGGAATTCATACCTCTTGACTTTTTCCACATGTTGTTGTGTTACGGCCTGAATTTAAAATGGATTACATTTAGATTTGTTTTGGTCACTGGCCTACACACAATACTCCATAATGACATCACAATACCCCATAATGACATCACAATACCCCATAATGACATCACAATACCCCATCATGTCAAAGTGGAATTATGTTTTTAATTACAAATGAAAAGCTGAAATGTCTTGATTCAAATCAAATCAAATCAAATCAAATTTATTTATATAGCCCTTCGTACATCAGCTGATATCTCAAAGTGCTGTACAGAAACCCAGCCTAAAACCCCAAACAGCAAGCAATGCAGGTGTAGAAGCACGGTGGCTAGGAAAAACTCCCTAGAAAGGCCAAAACCTAGGAAGAAACCTAGAGAGGAACCAGGCTATGTGGGGTGGCCAGTCCTCTTCTATCAACAACCTTGTTATGCCAAGCCTAAATTAGTTCAGGAGGATACATTTACAGACACACCTGGGAGAGAATTTACTTTTAGACTGAAAAAAAAGGCAAGCATAAAAGGTGATTAGGTTGCATTGGGAACACAGTAGCCTTTACAAATTCCTGGCGCCATATTTTAGATTCAAATTCTCAAAACATGAGAAATTCTCTTTCTTCTTTTTTCATCTTCCTGAGCCTGAGTATTGGGTGAAAGGGGAGGGGGAGGGGTGGATGGAGGAGTCATCTAACCACCAGCTAGCCAGCCTGGTGGGCTAGGAGCCAGTGTTCAGACCTCAGCACAGGCTCTCTCTCCGGGGGAGTGGAGCCAGGAGCGCATACCAACAGGCCAGAGAGCCAAAGAGGCATCTGTCTCCATCCTCCCTGTTTCTGTGCTATTTCTTAACAGGGGCTGTCCGCTGACATGCAGGGTTGACAGAATCTCCCAGCCGCAACCTCTCTCCTCTGTGACATATGTAAAGGGGTTCTAGGCATTGGCAAACACTTAATCTCTCGTGGATTTTTACATAAACATCAATTGTAATCAAGCGTCAAACAAAATTAAGGCAGATTTAAATTCTGGATTAACCCGGGATTAGCCAACCCTAATGCTAGGTTCTGAATGGAAGTGGGATTGTCATGGTAGAGGAATTGGCATGGAAGTGGGATTGGTATAGTATGGTAGTGGGATTGGCAAAGTATTGGGATTGACATGGTTGTGGGATTGACATGGTAGTGGGATTGACATGGTTGTGAGATTATTATGGTTGCGGGATTGACATGGTAGTGGGATTGACATGGTAGTGGAATTGACATGGTTGTGGGATTGACATGGTTGTGGGATTGACATGGTTGTGGGATTGACATGTTTTTGGGATTGACATGGTTGTGGGATTGACATGGTCGTGGGATTATTATGGTCGTGGGATTATTATGGTTGTGGGATTGACATGGTTGTGGGATTGACATGGTTGTGGGATTGACATGGTTGTGGGATTGATATGGTCGTGGGAGTGACATGATATGTTTGTGTATCTCATATGTTGGTGAAGAGACAGATGGATTTCAACATGATGAATTGAAAACTGGAACCTTACCTCAATCATGATTTATTAAAAAGATCTAATCTCTGGTGATGAAGCAGGATGTTTGGCCAAGTCAATCTAATCTCTGGTGATAAAACAGGATGTTTGGCCATGTCAATCTAATCTCTGGTGATAAAACAGGATGTTTGGCCATGTCGATCTAATCTCTGGTGATAAAACAGGATGTTTGGCCATGTCAATCTAATCTCTGGTGATGAAGCAGGATGTTTGGCCATGTCAATCTAATCTCTGGTGATAAAACAGGATGTTTGGCCATTCAAAATAATCTCTGGTAATGAAGCAGGATGTTTGGCCATGTCAATCTAATATCTGGTGATGAAGCAGGATGTTTGGCCATGTCAATCTAATCACTGGTGATGAAGCAGGATGTTTGGCCATGTCAATCTAATCTCTGGTGATAAAACAGGATGTTTGGCCATTCAAAATAATCTCTGGTAATGAAGCAGGATGTTTGGCCATGTCAATCTAATATCTGGTGATGAAGCAGGATGTTTGGCCAAGACAATCTAATCTCTGGTGATGAAGCAGGATGTTTGGCCAAGTCAATCTAATCTCTGGTGATGAAGCAGGATGTTTGGCCAAGTCAATCTAATCACTGGTGATGAAGCAGGATGTTTGGCCAAGTCAATCTAATCTCTGGTGATGAAGCAGGATGTTTGGCCAAGTCAATCTAATCTCTGGTGATGAAGCAGGATGTTTGGCCATGTCAATCTAATCTCTGGTGATGAAGCAGGATGTTTGGCCAAGACAATCTAATCTCTGGTGATAAAGCAGGATGTTTGGCCAACTCACAGCAACAGTAACACTATAGACTGTGTTTAGCCAATTCTCACCTTTTTTTTCTCACTCATTTTGTCTTATGACCAATCAGATCAGCTCTTTTGCCCATAATTGGGCAAAATATCAGAATTGGGCTGCCACTTGTAAACACAGTGAGATACTTTCAGGGTTCAAGTCAAGCCTTGGCTGAGTGTGTGAGCGGTAAGATGCATGCTGTGCCACCGTCCTGTCGTCAATCATGAGTGTTGTTTCCTGGTGGCTTCACAGGAAGTTGAGGTGGTCGGAACTATTTCACACAGCATGGAGTCTCCAGAAATACAACCAGAGTGTTCCCTGCTCTGCGGCACACCACTCAGCTTAGTCCCAGAGTTCCCTGTTATTCTGTTGTGCTCTATGCCAAGTACTATGTAATACTGAGCACATCCCACATGCACGCACGCCCACACACACACGCATGCAGGCACACACACACACATATGCACGCATCCACGCGCCAACACAGATACACACATACACTCTACACCTATCGACAGGGGACGGCATACAATGTAGAGGGCTAAATGCCCATGCTTCCTACACACTCAACAACATCTGTGGACTCTAGTAGAGAATCTCTCTCTCTCTCTCTCTCTCTCTCTCTCTCTCTCTCTCTCTCTCTCTCTCTCTCTCTTTCTCTCTCTGTAGTGGTCAAACTGGTGGGATGAAGTGTTATGAGACAGTGTGCTACGGAACAGCAGGAAGTCAAACTGAAAGGTAAACAGGTTTTAACAGTCCAGCTGCTTCTGAAATGGGAGTCTACTTATAAATCTCTGGCACAAGCACACACACACTAATACACCAACATACATTAACACAATACACACACTACACACACTACACACACTAATACACCAACATACATTAACACACTACACACACTACAGACACCAACATACATTAACACACTACACACACTACACACACTACACACACTACACACACTACACACATCAACATACATTAACAGGGGGATAGGAGGAGGAAGGGGAGAATGAGGAGGAGTAGAAAAAGGAGGAGTGGGAGGAGGAGAAGGAGAAGGAGGTAGTGGAGAGGAGGGGGAACATCTTCAGCCTTGGAATGAAATGATGTAAGAAATGGGCACGTTGTACTGTGGTGCTCTATGCCAAATACTATGTAATACTGCACACACACAGCTAGTGTAGTTGTGGTGACCCCTCAAAATAAAATTAGCAAAGACATACAGTATGTGGCTGCCTTCCATGTAAGAGGACGGGGAGGAGAAGGAGGAGAAGGAGAGGAGGAGGAGGGGGTGGAGGAGGTGAAGGAGGAGGAGGAGGAGAAGGAGAGGAGGAGGAGGGGGAGGAGGAGGAGAATGAGGAGGAGAAGGAGGAGGAGAAGGGGGAGGAGGAGTAGGTGGTGGAGGAGAAGGAGAGTAGGAGAGGAGGAGGAGGTGGTGGGGATGAGGAGAGGAGGAGGAGGAGGAGTAGAGGAGGAGGAGGTGGTGGATAGGAGAGGAGGAGGAGGAGGAGGAGTAGGAGGAGGAGGAGGAGGAGGAGGAGGTGGTGGATAGGAGGAGAGGAGGGGGAGTAGGAGAGGAGGAGGAGGAGGTGGTTGAGAGGAGGAGGAGGTGGAGAGGAGGAGGGGAGGGGTGGAGGAGGAAGAGGTGGTGGAGAGGAGTAGGTGGAGAGGAGAGGAGGAGGGGAGGGGTGGAGGAGGAGGAGGTAGTGGAGAGGAGGGGGAACATCTTCAGCCTTGGAATTAAATGATGTAAGAAATGGGCATGTTGTACTGTGGTGCTCTATGCCAAATACTATGTAATACTGCACACACACACACACACACACACACACACACACACACACACACACACACACACACACACACACACACACACACACACACACACACACACACACACACACGGCTGTGTGCAATTCTCAGAATGATGGTAAGATCTGTGGAAGCACATCCATCTAGATTACGTGGCAACACCAACAAGTTCTGAGCTCCACCTCGCTACACCGTTCACTCTGTGGAAATATGGGACTAAGAGCTACAACAGCAACAGCACCCCTAGGAGACATGATTGTTGTCTGTACCAGTTTGATCTCAGCCTTCGTGTGTGACAGCGATACGTGAGGATAGAAGTGGATGGGGTGGGGATTGTAAGGAGGGTCAAGATCAGATTTGCTTTATTGTCCATTAACTTAGACAGAACAGAAATGTGTCTTTATACACAACCCAACCCCCTGACACACACAGAGAGAGAGAGAGCGGCGGGAAGCAACAGGTCAGCTGCAGTGCCGAGCACCTGGAGCAATTATGCGTTGTTAATTGCCACAATGGCAGGCATTGGGGATAATGCCAGCAACTTTCCACACCAGATTTTCTCGTCTGGGCTGGGATTCGAACAGTCAAAAATCCTGGTTGCTGGCCTGCTACCACAATATGTTTCCACATACAACTGCAACAGTTGAAAAATGTTCTCATTATTGGGTATTCATCTCTCAGTCTTAGTCTGTATCTCTCTCGTCCTCCTCTCTGCTTCTCTCTCGTCCTCCTCTCTTGTCCCCCTCTCTCTCTCTCCTTCTCTCTCTCCCCCTCTCTGCTTCTCTCTCTCCCCCTCTCTGCTTCTCTCTCTCCCCCTCTCTCCTTCTCTCTCTCCCCCTCTCTGCTTCTCTCTCTCTCTCTCTCTCCCTCTCTCTGCTTCTCTCTCTCCCCCTCTCTGCTTCTCTCTCTCCCCCTCTCTGCTTCTCTCTCTCCCCCTCTCTGCTTCTCTCTCTCCCCCTCTCTGCTTCTCTCTCTCCCCCTCTCTGCTTCTCTCTCTCTCTCCCTCTCTGCTTCTCTCTATCCCCCTCTCTGCTTCTCTCTCTTCCCCTCTCTGCTTCTCTCTCTTCCCCCCTCTCTCCCACTCTCTGCTTCTCTCTCTCCCCCTCTCTGCTTCTCTCTCTTCCCCTCTCTGCTTCTCTCTCTTCCCCCTCTCTCTCCCACTCTCTGCTTCTCTCTATCCCCCTCTCTGCTTCTCTCTCTCCCCCTCTCTGCTTCTCTCTCTTCCCCCCTCTCTCCCACTCTCTGCTTCTCTCTCTCCCCCTATCTGCTTCTCTCTCTCCCCCTCTCTCCCCCTCTCTCCCCCTCTCTCCTCCTCTCCATACCCCTCTCTGCTTCTCTCTCTCCCCCTCTCTGCTTCTCTCTCTCCCCCTCTCTGCTTCTCTCTCTTCCCCTCTCTGCTTCTCTCTCTCTCCCCTCTCTGCTTCTCTCTCTCCCCCTCTCTGCTTCTCTCTCTCCCCCTCTCTGCTTCTCTCTCTCCCCCTCTCTGCTTCTCTCTCTCCCCCTCTCTGCTTCTCTCTCTCCCCCTCTCTGCTTCTCTCTCTCCCCCTCTCTGCTTCTCTCTCTTCCCCTCTCTGCTTCTCTCTCTTCCCCTCTCTGCTTCTCTCTCTCTGCTTCTCTCTCTCCCCCTCTCTGCTTCTCTCTCTTCCCCTCTCTGCTTCTCTCTCTTCCCCTCTCTGCTTCTCTCTCTCTGCTTCTCTCTCTTCCCCTCTCTGCTTCTCTCTCTTCCCCTCTCTGCTTCTCTCTCTCTGCTTCTCTCTCTCCCCCTCTCTGCTTCTCTCTCTCCCCCTCTCTGCTTCTCTCTCTCCCCCTCTCTGCTTCTCTCTCTTCCCCCCTCTCTCCCACTCTCTGCTTCTCTCTTCCCCCTCTCTCCCACTCTCTGCTTCTCTCTCTTCCCCCTATCTGCTTCTCTCTCTCCCCTATCTCTCCCCTCTCTCCCCCTCTCCATACCCCTCTCAGCTTCTCTCTCTCCCCCTCTCTGCTTCTCTCTCTCCCCCTCTCTGCTTCTCTCTCTCCCCCTCTCTGCTTCTCTCTCTCCCCCTCTCTGCTTCTCTCTCTTCCCCTCTCTGCTTCTCACTCTCCCCCTCTCTGCTTCTCTCTCTCCCCCTCTCTGCTTCTCTCTCTTCCCCCTCTCTCCCACTCTCTGCTTCTCTCTCTTCCCCCTATCTGCTTCTCTCTCTCCCCTATCTCTCCCCCTCTCTCCCCCTCTCTCCTCCTCTCCATACCCCTCTCTGCTTCTCTCTCTCCCCCTCTCTGCTTCTCTCTCTCCCCCTCTCTGCTTCTCTCTCTCCCCCTCTCTGCTTCTCTCTCTCCCCCTCTCTGCTTCTCTCTCTCCCCCTCTCTGCTTCTCTCTCTCCCCCTCTCTGCTTCTCTCTTCCCCCTCTCTCCCACTCTCTGCTTCTCTCTCTTCCCCCTATCTGCTTCTCTCTCTCCCCTATCTCTCCCCTCTCTCCCCCTCTCCATACCCCTCTCAGCTTCTCTCTCTCCCCCTCTCTGCTTCTCTCTCTCCCCCTCTCTGCTTCTCTCTCTCCCCCTCTCTGCTTCTCTCTCTCCCCCTCTCTGCTTCTCTCTCTTCCCCTCTCTGCTTCTCTCTCTCCCCCTCTCTGCTTCTCTCTCTCCCCCTCTCTGCTTCTCTCTCTTCCCCCCTCTCTCCCACTCTCTGCTTCTCTCTCTTCCCCCTATCTGCTTCTCTCTCTCCCCTATCTCTCCCCCTCTCTCCCCCTCTCTCCTCCTCTCCATACCCCTCTTTGCTTCTCTCTCTCCCCCTCTCTGCTTCTCTCTCTCCCCCTCTCTGCTTCTCTCTCTCCCCCTCTCTGCTTCTCTCTCTCCCCCTCTCTGCTTCTCTCTCTCCCCCTCTCTGCTTCTCTCTCTCCCCCTCTCTGCTTCTCTCTCTCCCCCTCTCTGCTTCTCTCTTCCCCCTCTCTCCCACTCTCTGCTTCTCTCTCTTCCCCCTATCTGCTTCTCTCTCTCCCCTATCTCTCCCCTCTCTCCCCCTCTCCATACCCCTCTCAGCTTCTCTCTCTCCCCCTCTCTGCTTCTCTCTCTCCCCCTCTCTGCTTCTCTCTCTCCCCCTCTCTGCTTCTCTCTCTCCCCCTCTCTGCTTCTCTCTCTTCCCCCTCTCTCCCCTCTCTGCTTCTCTCTCTTCCCCCTATCTGCTTCTCTCTCTTCCCCTCTCTCTGCCCTATCTCTCCCCCTCTCTCCCCCTCTCTCCTCCTCTCCATACCCCTCTCTGCTTCTCTCTCTCCCCTCTCTGCTTCTCTCTCTCCCTCTCTGCTTCTCTCTCTCCCCCTCTCTGCTTCTCTCTCTCCCCCTCTCTGCTTCTCTCTCCTTCTCTCTCTCCCCCTCTCTGCTTCTCTCTCTCCCCCTCTCTCCTTCTCTCTCTCCCCCTCTCTGCTTCTCTCTCTCCCCCTCTCTGCTTCTCTCTCTCCCCTCTCTGCTTCTCTCTCTCCCCCTCTCTGCTTCTCTCTCTCCCCCTCTCTGCTTCTCTCTCTCCCCCTCTCTGCTTCTCTCTCTCCCCCTCTCTGCTTCTCTCTCTCCCCCCTCTCTCCCACTCTCTGCTTCTCTCTCTTCCCCTATCTGCTTCTCTCTCTCCCCCTCTCTCTTCCCTCTCTCTCCCCCTCTCTCCTCCTCTCCATACCCCTCTCTGCTTCTCTCTCTCCCCCTCTCTGCTTCTCTCTCTCCCCCTCTCTGCTTCTCTCTCTTCCCCTCTCTGCTTCTCTCTCTTCCCCTCTCTGCTTCTCTCTCTCTGCTTCTCTCTCTCCCCCTCTCTGCTTCTCTCTCTCCCCCTCTCTGCTTCTCTCTCTCTGCTTCTCTCTCTTCCCCTCTCTGCTTCTCTCTCTCTGCTTCTCTCTCTCCCCCTCTCTGCTTCTCTCTCTCCCCCTCTCTGCTTCTCTCTCTCCCCCTCTCTGCTTCTCTCTCTCCCCCTCTCTGCTTCTCTCTCTTCCCCCCTCTCTCCCCCTCTCTGCTTCTCTCTTCCCCCTCTCTCCCACTCTCTGCTTCTCTCTCTCCCCCTATCTGCTTCTCTCTCTCCCCTATCTCTCCCCCTCTCTCCCCCTCTCCATACCCCTCTCAGCTTCTCTCTCTCCCCCTCTCTACCCTCCTCTCTCTCTCCCCCTCTCTACTCTCCTCTCTCTCCCACTCTCTGCTTCTCTCTCTTCCCCGCTCTCTCTCCCCCTCTCTCTCTAGCAGAGCGGAAATCTTCAGAGAATTGTTTAATTCTTTGCGGCAAACAGTTCAGTATAACAAGCAGGAATGAGCACATAATGGTTTAATGGTTTAATGGTTTAATGGTTTAATGGGTCAATGGTTTAATGGTTTAATGGTTTAATGGTTTAATGGTTCAATGGTTCAATGGGTCAATGGTTTAATGGTTTAATGGTTTAATGGATCAATGGTTTAATGGTTTAATGGGTCAATGGTTTAATGGTTTAATGGTTTAATGGGTCAATGGGTCAATGGTTTAATGGTTTAATGGTTTAATGGTTTAATGGTTTAATGTTTTAATGGTTTAATGTTTCAATGGTTTAATGGTTTAATGGTTTGATGGTTCAATGGCTTAATGGTTTAATGGTTTAATGGGTCAATGGTTTAATGGGTCAATGGTTTAATGGTTCAATGGTTTAATGGTTTAATGGTTTAATGGTTTGATGGTTTGATGGTTTAATGGTTTAATGGTTTAATGGTTCAATGGTTTAATGGTTTAATGGTTCAATGGTTCAATGGTTTAATGGTTTAATGGTTCAATGGCTCAATGGCTCAATGGTTCAATGGTTTAATGGTTCAATGGTTCAATGGTTTAATGGTTTAATGGTTTAATGGTTCAATGGTTTAATGGTTTACTGGTTCAATGGTTCAATGGTTTAATAGTTTAATGGTTTAATGGTTTGATGGTTTAATGGTTTAATGGTTCAATGGTTTAATGGTTTAATGGTTTAATGGTTCAATGGTTCAATGGTTCAATGGTTTAATGGTTTAATGGTTCAGTGGTTTAATGGTTTAATGGTTTAATGTTTCAATGGTTTAATGGTTTAATGGTTTGATGGTTCAATGGCTTAATGGTTTAATGGTTTAATGGTTTAATGGGTCAATGGTTTAATGGGTCAATGGTTTAATGGTTCAATGGTTTAATGGTTCAATGGTTTAATGGTTTAATGGTTTAATGATTTAATGGTTCAATGGTTTAATGGTTTAATGGTTTGATGGTTTAATGGTTTAATGGTTTAATGGTTCAATGGTTCAATGGTTTAATGGTTTAATGGTTTAATGGTTTAATGGTTCAATGGTTTAATGGTTCAATGGTTTAATGGTATAATGGTTTAATGGTTTAATGGTTTAATGGTATAATTGTATTGGGTGTATCTACTCACTGCCTGTATACAGTATGTATGTAGGTCCAGAAAGATATATCCGTTGTTTTTGTTATTTTAGTTTTACTCTGCCTGCAAACACGCTGGATGATTCAGAATCCAATGAAGAGCTTGAATTGATTCATTGACGTAGAGAGATACGAGCTCAAAGAAACATGGCACAGGTTTCAGAGGATTCAAGCACTGTTTAGGACAACAAACACAATCAACAAAACAAACCCAAAGCCAAGTCGGCCAATCGGTGTCAACGATGGCACCAAAAACCATCACCAAGCCCCAAGAGGGCACACGTGGAAAGTGGGGAGAGGTTCACGGATATAGATGTGGACTGGTTGAAATCCATCAATGAAAGGCTTGCCAAACTTGATATCTTGGATATACTACGAGAGGACATCAATGCATTACGTGCCAGTCTACAATTCAGCCAATATCAGATTGATGACCTGAGGAAAGAGAAACACGGAGCTGAAAGGTGCAGTAGACTCTATTTGCTGGCAAAGTGTTTCAAAGGGAGAACAAACAACTTAAAGAAACGTTGCTTGGATGTGCAGTGTTGATCAATGCGGGACAATCTCATCTTTTCAGGGATACCGGAGGATGACAACAGTAGAGGCTGTGAGGACACTGTCCAATCTCATCTTTTCAGAGATACCGGAGGATAACAACAGTAGAGGCTGTGAGGACACTGTCCAATCTCATCTTTTCAGGGATACCGGAGGATGACAACAGCAGAGGCTGTTAGGACACTGTCCGTTCTCATATTTTCAGGGATACCGGAGGATAACAACAGTAGAGGCTGTGAGGACACTGTCCAATCTCATATTTTCAGGGATACCGGAGGATAACAACAGTAGAGGCTGTGAGGACACTGTCCAATCTCATCTTTTCAGAGATACCGGAGGATGACAACAGTAGAGGCTGTGAGGACACTGTCCAATCTCATCTTTTCAGGGATACCGGAGGATGACAACAGCAGAGGCTGTTAGGACACTGTCCGTTCTCATATTTTCAGGGATACCGGAGGATGACAACAGCAGAGGCTGTTAGGACACTGTCCAATCTCATCTTTTCAGGGATACCGGAGGATAACAACAGTAGAGGCTGTGAGGACACTGTCCAATCTAATATGTTCAGAGATACCGGAGGATGACAACAGTAGAGGCTGTGAGGACACTGTCCGAGACTAACAACAGTAGAGGCTGTGAGGTCAACTCATCTTTTCAGCGGAAACTGCCCACAGATGTAGTGAGGCTAGGATGGCGCTGACAACAGTTGTTAGAACTGTCCAATCTCATCTTTTCAGAGGAGGATGACAACAGCAGAGGCTGTGAGGACACAGTAATCTCATCTTTTCAGAATGGGTAAGGCCTCTGCCCACAGATGTAGTGATAGGACACAGGGGTGTTATTGCATGTTTTGAATGTTTTAAGCAAACGGAAATGGCGAAGAGCAGGGACAGAGAACTCTGAGACACTACTTCCCCACGGAGATCAATGAAAGGAGACAAAAAAAACTGTATCCCATCATGAAAGAGAAGCATTGCATGAACCAACAAGGCTCTTTGGTGATGAATAAACTTTACATCAACTGGCAACTGTATCAGGACTCTAGAGTAACTCCCTGGCTATTTGAAATCAACTGTATCAGGACTCTAGAGTAACTCCCTGACTATTTGAAATCAACTGTATCAGGACTCTAGAGTAACTCCCTGGCTATTTGAAATCAACTGTATCAGGACTCTAGAGTAACTCCCTGGCTATTTGAAATCAACTGTATCAGGACTCTAGAGTAACTCCCTGGCTATTTGAAATCAACAGTATCAGGACTCTAGGGTAACTCCCTGGCTATTTGAAATCAACTGTATCAGGACTCTAGAGTAACTCCCTGGCTGTTTGAAATCAACTGTATCAGGACTCTAGGGGAACTCCCTGGCTATTTTAAATAAACTGTATCAGGACTCTAGAGTAACTCCCTGGCTATTTGAAATCAACTGTATCAGGACTCTAGAGAAACTCCCTGGCTATTTGAAATCAACTGTATCAGGACTCTAGAGAAACTCCCTGGCTATTTTAATTTAATGTTCAAATCTGAGTTTGTGTTGTAGTGTATCATGACAACTTAAACTATAATGAATACATGCTCTATTGATCTCCACTATAATGAATACATGCTCTATTGATCTCCACTATAATGAATATGTGCTCTATTGATCTCCACTATAATGAATACATGCTCTATTGATGTCCACTATAATGAATACATGCTCTATTGATCTCCACTATAATGAATACATGCTCTATTGATCTCCACTATAATGAATACATGCTCTATTGATCTCCACTATAATGAATACATGCTCTATTGATCTCCACTATAATGAATACATGCTCTATTGATGTCCACTATAATGAATACATGCTCTATTGATATCCACTATAATGAATACATGCTCTATTGATCTCCACTATAATGAATACATGCTCTACTGATCTCCACTATAATGAATACATGCTCTATTGATCTCCTCTTGATAAGGAAAGGGTTGCATATAGCTCAGGTTAATGGATGTAGCCTTCCTAACAAAATACATGAGGTTTTTAACTTGGTCAATAAATATAACATTGATATTTTAGCTTTAACCGAAATGCATTTGGATGCATCCGTAAATGATGGACACATGAACATTCATGGATATAGTCTACTGAGAAGGGACAGGAATCATAGATATAGTCTACTGAGAAGGGACAGGAATCATAGATATAGTCTACTGAGAAGGGACAGGAATCATAGATATTGTCTACTGAGAAGGGACAGGAATCATAGATATAGTCTACTGAGAAGGGACAGGAATCATAGATATAGTCTACTGAGAAGGGACAGGAATCATAGATATAGTCTACTGAGAAGGGACAGGAATCATAGATATTGTCTACTAAGAAGGGACAGGAATCATAGATATAGTCTACTGAGAAGGGACAGGAATCATAGATATAGTCTACTGAGAAGGGACAGGAATCATAGATATAGTCTACTGAGAAGGGACAGGAATCATAGATATAGTCTACTGAGAAGGGACAGGAATCATAGATATTGTCTACTAAGAAGGGACAGGAATAGGAATGGTGGGGGTGTAGCATTGTACATTCAGAATCACATACCTTTTAAGAGGAGGGATGACCTTAAATGTACGTCAAATAGAGGCACTATGGGCTCAAGTACATCTGCCTCACCAGTACATCCACCTCACCAGGCAGCCATATTGGTTGGCTGTGTGTATAGACCTACTAGCTCTAAGGTGTCCTATCTGGATGACTTATGTACTGGGTTTGACCAGGCCACTGATATTAATAGAGATGCATTTATCTTGAGTGATTTTAATACAAATTGGAAAGATCATAACAATTCAAATATAACTAAATTAATGAGATATGCCGAGAGCTGTGGTTTGAAACAAATGATTAATGACATTACTAGATCATCAACCTAGTTGGGTCACCGTTCAGACACGTGCATTGATCTGATCTTCTGTAATATAGCATTGCAATGCTTAAAGGATATATCCATGAAAGTGGGCTGGACAGACCGTATAATATTGTGGCCATAACCATGAACACTAGGTTTCCCAAGAAATCCAGAAGGATTGTGGTCAAGATAAATTATAAAACATTTAGTCATGAGCAATTTCAAAATGATTTGTCTGCTGTACCCTGGGAGCTGATTTATCGAGAGGATGATTTAAATCACGACACAAAAGGTTTTTATTGATTTGCTCACTGAGGTAATGGACCATCATGCCCCAGTGTAAAAGAATACAGTGGCAATAGTCTTAGCAGACAAATTTTAACAAGAAATTGATGAACAGAATTATAGAAAACAACGTAAGTATGCCGTTAAAATAAATCGCAAGAAGAAAAAAACAGCTTTTGTAAAAACAAAGATTTTATTGATTGTAAAAACGATTGTAAAAATGTATGGAATACAGTGAAGGGCTTACTTGGTTAATCTATGTCACAATGCCCATCTAGTGTGGAGGTTAACGGAAGAACAATTATAAAACCAGCTGATATTGCCAATCATTGTGCTGAATTTTTTTTACAATGAAATTGAATTGATTGAGAGATAATGGAAACACCCATTCTTCCAAACAAGCTATTGTCCAATGGATTGATAGTCATGTAATGAGAGAGAGAAAAACAAAACTTCTCACTTCTCTTTTAGTCTACCATTGGTGTCAGTACAAGAGGTGTTAAACCTATTGAAGTCATTATCCGATGGTACATCTACAGGTTATGAGCTCATGGGAAAAAAAATGTACTTCGCTATGCTGCTTCCCCAGATTGCAGCTACACTGAAATACATATTTAATTGGTCACTGGAAAAGGGGAAAATTCCAAATGTATGGAAGCATGTGTCCAATCCCGAAAGACAGAAAATAACCCAGTACTCCAGCCAATAGTCGACCAAGTAGTCTACTCCCTTCCCCCAGTAATATATTGGAAGGTATTGTGACTAGACAAATATGGTAGTATATGGAAAAGAATGATCTGATCACAGCCAATCAGCACGCTTATCACAAAAAAACATTCCACTGTTTGATATGACTGACCAGTGGCTCAATGCTATGGATAATGGCAGGTTTGTAGGTGTAATATTTTTTAGACTTTAGTGCAGCATTTGATTAGGTGGATCATGAAATAATTTTGACAGAATTACTGCATTATGGGTTCATGGAGGCAGCATTGTATTGGGTACAGTCATATCTAACTGACAGGAAACAGTCCACCTATGTCATGGGTTGTTTTCTTCCCTTCATGTTTTAAACTGTGGAGTACCGCAGGGCAGCTGCCTTGGGTCGCTTCTTTACTTAATATATACCAACGATCTTCCTTATGCCTTTTCTGAATCTCAAGCTACTACATTCGCAGATGATACTACAATTTATACAGCAAGACAATCAGTTCCCCAAGCTTTACAAGTAGATCAGTGAGTGGAACAAATTTGTTTTGAACAGCAAGAAAACCAAGGTTATGTTGGTTTGTTCCACCAGAAAAAGACCAACACAACATGGGATGCAATTGAGTATGGGGGGGAGTAAAAATGTTGCAGATACCAGACTACTAGGGGTGCAGCTAGACAACTGCTTATCATGGTCATCTCAAATAACTCATATATGTATATAAAAAAAAAAGCATGCTCAGAAGGATAGCTAAATATTTACTGGGAACGATTATTTAGCAAACAACCCAAGCATTAATTGTGAGTCAGGTCATCTATTGTTCTGTGGTCTGGGGAAATGCAACAGCAAGTTAAATTAAACTAGGAGGCTGCAGATTGAACAGAACAAAGTAGCAACTGCTGTTTGAAGGTGGAGATATGATTATTCTGTTGTAGTCATGCACAATGCTCTTGGGTGCTCATTGATCAACAAGATTATTGAAAAAAAAACATTCTCAATTTATTTCACAATGTACACCATTTAAAACGGCCAAACTCCATTCACAACAGTATTCAGTTGGTAAGAGACAGACATTCAGTCAACACTAGGAATAGATTGGCCACCATCTATGTGTTATCCAGACAGAAAAGAGAAACAGGCTAAATAACATTTTGATCCAGAGCAATAAAGAAATTGAATAATGTATCTGAGAAACCCAGAAACCTTTCAATATATACATCAAACAGTACTTTGGAACCATTTAAATATACTAAATTGAAAGGTTTTGCAGGACTATGGCAGATGGAGGAACCACTCTATCTTATAAGACTGTCAGAATGATTTATCTGGTCAATATGTCAGATGTTTGTAACAGTGTGTAATATGTAAAAATGTGTTCGTATTATAAATTGTATTTTAATGTTTAAGGACTCTTGGAAAATTAGTCCTAATGAGGACTAAGAGAGATCCTAATCAAATAAAAAATCTCCTTCTCCCCCCCCCCCCCTCTCTCGCTCTGTGTGTGTGTGTGTGTGTGTGTGTGTGTGTGTGTGTGTGTGTGTGTGTGTGTGTGTGTGTGTGTGTGTGTGTGTGTGTGTGTGTGTGTGTGTGCGCGCAGTATTACATAGAGCTCCACAGTAGCCATACAACATGCCCATTTCTTGAATTACTAAATTCATAGTTAAAAATGCTGAAATGAAAAATGATTACTTAATTTAAACGAATAATACATGTATTCTTGTTTTTTTCTTCTGATTTGCATTAGTTGTATTTATTCACAGAGGAAGCGAATTGTCAACAGGAAGTGCTGGCACTTTCCCATTAAAGAAAGACAAGTAAATATTTCAGAAGGCTGTGATTTAGAGCTGCATGTACTGCCCAAGCCGCTCTTCAAATATTGGTGCGTAAAAATACCACCATTACTGATTGATGCCGAAGTCAGGAGGACTTTCAAACCCACCTGAATCACTATCTTCAATACGACAGAAGGCACGATGGTGGTGCATATCTTCTCCCGGTGAGGTCCATGATACTTCTGTCCCATGGTGAAGAGCATCGGAGAGGCCAGGAGGAACGAAGCCACCCACATCCCGCTGATCAGCTTTTTGGTGCGGCTGCAGGACATGATGCTCTTCGCCTTGAAAGGGTGGCATATCGCCATATAACGCTCGACGCTGAGGCTGGCGATGTTGAACGCCGTGGCATACGAGCAGGCATCCCGAATGAAATAGTAGCCTTTACAAACAACTCCTCCGAACGCCCAAGGATGATGGACCCAGATGAAATTATATAGCTCGACGGGCATGCTGAGGACTAGTATTAGCAGGTCGGAGACGGCGAGACTGGACAGGTGGTAGTGGACAGTGCTTTGGATATTCTGGAGGGACTTCTTGGTCACCAGGGTGTATAGCGTAACAGAGTTCCCTAAGCAGCCGACGGCAAAGAGCGCGATATAGATCACAGTGACCAGGACCTTAGAGTAGATGTTAGTGTTGACGTCCAATGAGTCCTCCTGATCGAGCTCCGATCCGTTGTCAAACAGAGAGTAGTTATCCAGACGCAGAGAGTAGTTGTTCCCCCTAGTCAGAAGTTTCTGCGCCAGCGCGCGTAACTCTAGAATGTCGCGCCCTCTCTGTGTAAAATTCAGCTCCATATTGTGTAATGTCAATAACCTGTTTTTTTCTGCATCTGCAGAAACACCGCACTATATTAAAATCCCGTTGAGAAAACACATGTAGTGTTTTCGCGTAAAAGCGGGAAGGGGAGAGTACCGGTTTGAGGCCAAGAGGAAAGTTGTGATGGTTTTATATCTGGCACAGGAGGAGGCGTGCTGGACTCGCAACCTTGAGCGATGACGGAGTGCCATTCAGTGATTGGTGTTTTCTCTTTGTTATAATCCATTGATATTTAACTTTGAATACCTAAAATAGACTCAATCTTCATAAACAGTGTCTTACCATTCCACGTAATAAAAGGTATACATGTATGTCTATAAATGATGACTGAAATATCTCGCTGGATGGATATATTTGAATGACTGAATGAAAATTAGAATGGTCGTTCCACGAAATGAGTGCCTTTTGCGTCTCTTTGATAAGTATACATTGTGCATCATTATTGCATAATATATTAAATGAAGTTCCCTTTAATATAGACCACATGGAGAATTCAATAAATAAATGTTCTTTATATGAATAAAGGCTTGCTAATGCTCCAAAATTCAGCATTTTGATGTGCCCCTTCCGTCAAACATTTTAAAAAATATATATTTATTTAACTTGTCAAGTCAGTTAATTAATTAAAAACAAATTCTTATTTACAACGACTACCTACCACAGCCAAACCCAGACAACACTGAGCCAATTGTGCGCTGCCCTATGGTACTGTACTGTAGTGACACCTCTTGCACTGAGATTTACTGTCTTAGACCACTGTGCCACTCAGAAACTATGTGTCACTTCTAGGAATTCCCTTTGTCCAAAAAGGTCTAAAATGGTCACCATTGTTGTAAAGTCCTAGTTATTTTGTTGCTTTGACAAAGTCGTTTCTGAACATTATTATTTGTATCATGTGATTAGTGATTAATTTATGTCCGTCCCTCATTTTTTAGGTCACTCCTGTTATGTGAACTAAACACTTGTTTTAACATAGTGAAACTATTCCTTTAAAAAAAATTACAAATAAAAACGCAACATTGAACATCTACTAGTCAAATCATAGTGTAAAAGCTGGTTAGCTGGTTCTAGTCTTTTGGACCATTTCTGGTGATCTGTGGTGGGAAACTGACTGTGTAGACTAGAGCATAACACACTGCATGTGCCAGATCCTCTCTCTCACCCTGGGGTGGCTCAAATCCCCATTCTTATACACCACAAAGGTGCCCCTGGGAGCCACCCACACACACACACACACACACACACACACACACACACACACACACACCCTTTCCCCATAGTGTGTATCGAGGTTGAAAGTAAAAACTCTTCCAAAGCTGTAAACCGTAAACGACAGATTGAATTAAACATTGCACAGAGTGAGATGCCAGGTGCTAATGACCAAAACTCAATGGACAGAAAAGAATGTCGCCGCAGGACAGCCTCTGAAAGGTAATGGGACTTTAATGTTCTATCTGTTCCTGCTGCTGCTGCTGAGCCCACTGAGGCTGCCAAGTCTGACGTTGCACACAGTTAATCACCTCAGGACGTTACACACAGTTAATCACCTCAGGACGTTACACACAGTTAATCACCTCAGGACGTTACACACAGTTAATCACCTCAGGACGTTACACACAGTTAATCACCTCAGGACGTTACACACAGTTAATCACCTCAGGACGTTACACACAGTTAATCACCTCAGGACGTTACACACAGTTAATCACCTCAGGACGTTACACACAGTTAATCACCTCAGGACGTTCGTTACACACAGTTAATCACCTCAGGACGTTACACACAGTTAATCACCTCAGGACGTTCGTTACACAAAGTTAATCACCTCAGGACGTTACACACAGTTAATCACCTCAGGACGTTACACACAGTTAATCACCTCAGGACGTTACACACAGTTAATCACCTCAGAACGTTACACACAGTTAATCACCTCAGGACATTACACACAGTTAATCACCTCAGGACGTTACACACAGTTAATCACCTCAGGACGTTACACACAGTTAATCACCTCAGGACGTTACACACAGTTAATCACCTCAGGACGTTCGTTACACAAAGTTAATCACCTCAGGACGTTACACACAGTTAATCACCTCAGGACGTTACACACAGTTAATCACCTCAGAACGTTACACACAGTTAATCACCTCAGGACGTTACACACAGTTAATCACCTCAGGACGTTACACACAGTTAATCACCTCAGGACGTTACACACAGTTAATCACCTCAGGACGTTCGTTACACACAGTTAATCACCTCAGGACGTTACACACAGTTAATCACCTCAGGACGTTCGTTACACAAAGTTAATCACCTCAGGACGTTACACACAGTTAATCACCTCAGGACGTTACACACAGTTAATCACCTCAGGACGTTCGTTACACAAAGTTAATCACCTCAGGACGTTACACACAGTTAATCACCTCAGGACGTTACACACAGTTAATCACCTCAGGACTTTACACACAGTTAATCACCTCAGGACGTTACACAAAGTAATCACCTCAGGACGTTCGTTACACAAAGTTAATCACCTCAGGACGTTACACACAGTTAATCACCTCAGAACTGTCTGTCCGTCCGTCCTCAGACCAGGCTAATCAAATGGCCTGGCCATGCTGGAGGGCTGCTCCACTCTGTCTGTAGGCCTGTCCCAGTCGTCACACAACACACCTATAAGAGCCTCTCAGAGCTCTACTTAGCAGCTCCTCCTGGCTTAACGCTTTGTGTTTGAGAAAGAGACGTCAGATGATTCATTGTGTGGTAGTGTAAGTATACATACGTGTGATGCGTCAGAACACAACTCATAAAACACTTTTTACCTTCACAATTTTATGTGGTATGCCAACATATGAACAATTATGAGTACACGTAAGGGCCCTCTCAAGAACAATACGTAGAGAGGAACAGTGAAACATACAGTGAACCTTAACTTGGGTTGATAGAGACACATTTTGTTATTTCTCTCTGTTCCGGAGCGGCTGGGTAGCCTAGTGGTTAGAGCGTTGGACTAGTAACCGGAAAGTTGCAAGTTCAAACCCCCGAGCTGACAAGGTCCTGAATCTGTTGTTCTGCCCTTGAACAAGGCAGTTAACCCACTAGGTCATTGAAAATAAGAATTTTCTTAACTGACTTGCCTAGTTAAATAAAGGTAAAAATAAATGTCACTGGAAAACAACAAGATTGAACCTCAGCTAGTACTACCATCCACTAGCAAGGTTTTCAGTTCACATCTGCTGCTCTTTCTATAAGACACATAGGACAGTGGATGACTGTTTACTCCCTACTGATAAGAAGACCGGGAGATGTGTGGAGGAGTGCCAACGGCTCTGGACTCAACGGCTGGGATGTTAACACCACCTGCCTAGCCACAGAAATTCACTCATATTCACTCATATCTTAGACTCAGGAGTTTGTCTGGGGGGGAAAAAAGAGGGCGAAGTGAGGATGATAAGGCGTGGTTTTGTAACCTGCATGAGGAGGTGTGGACTCCAGGAGAACAGTATCACAAATGGAAATGTGCAAGAAGACACATTGAGAGAAACCAGATAAGCTAATACGTGTTACATGATAACTAAAAATAACATGGACTGTGTTTTAATTTGTGTATTTATTATAATTTTTTTACAAAGCGATATATTAAATAACCTTTCTTCCAGCTCCTGAAAGATAATGGATCGCAGAATCACATTGCTTGGAGTGGCGAAGACTTCCTCAGGGAACATAACGGTTTTCTTCTGGTGAAAGAGAGGCGGACCAAAATGCAGCGTGGTTAGTTTTGTACTTCTTTAATAAAGATGAAAATACAACAATCTACAAAACAAGAACCGTGAAAAAACCAAAACAGTCCTATCTGGTGCCACAAAGACAGGAACAATCACCCACAAGAGACCTAAAGACTATGGCTGCCTAAATATGGTTCTCAATCAGAGACAAAGATAAACTCCTGCCTCTGATTGAGAACCACTCTAGGCAACCATAGACTTACCTAGAGTACTACTCTAACCACAATCCCATAACTACAAACAACCCCAGACAAAACAAACCACATAAATCCCCATGTCACACTCTGGCCTCACCAAAATAATAACGAAAACACAGAATACTAAGGCCAGGGCGTGACAGGGAACTTGGCCAATAAATGTTTAAGTATGATTATTCTTCCTCATCTGTTCCCAAAGATCGTTCAGTAGGGACTGCTATCGCTGTGTAAAACGGGCTGTTTCCCAGTGTGGACATGTCAGTGAGAATATCTTTAATGACACGAAGTAGAGGCTGTTTCCCAGTGTGGACATGTCAGTGAGGATATCTTTAATGACACGAAGTAGAGGCTGTTTCCCAGTGTGGACATGTCAGTGAGAATATCTTTAATGACACGAAGTAGAGGCTGTTTCCCAGTGTGGACAAGTCAGTGAGAATATCTTTAATGACACGAAGTAGAGGCTGTTTCCCAGTGTGGACATGTCAGTGAGAATATCTTTAATGACACGAAGTAGAGGCTGGTTCCCAGTGTGGACATGTCAGTGAGAATATTTTTAATGACACGAAGTAGAGGCTCAGTATTGAGAAGTCAGAATATAAACAGAGCTTGACCAGTCTTGACCAGTCTTGTTTAGGCGGCTCTGGAAGGTCATGGATCTTTACACTAATAGCCCCTAACACTTTAGTCTATTGTCTTTGTGTTGTTATTATTCTTCACTGATTTTCAATAGGATGGAAAGAGAGGAGGGGAAAAAAACAGTTTTATAGGAACAATGGTTGCAGAAGATTTTGTTTATGGTGACTAAAGATAAACATTCCTATTTCCTGTTGTACCTGTTTTGCAAAATGTGACATTTAAAATATAACTCAGAATGAATATGGAAGTCTGTTCTGATTGACGTCGCAATGACTTTTAAATTCAACCCTGCCCGCTGTCTTTTTTGTTGTTGTTCTCTGTGATCGAGAATAACATTTTCTGGAGACCATTTCCGTGAGACAGGACATTTTAATAAGACAGTTCGCTTTTGTTATGATAATGGTGCGTTCAGCTTACAGTACAGGCAATGATTATCAGACAACAACAGCTACAATTTTAACATGAATGGTACATGTAAAAAAATAAAAAATAAAAAAAAATAGATATTTCAGAGATCATTTCGGTCATTGCTGATGTCGTCTGAATGTGTGAGTTTCTGTATTTATATAATCTTGTGTCTATATGTTATCAGCATTCCCTTGTGGCCTCTCCTTAGTGCAATGCCTTTCCAATTCAACTCTGCATATCCACAGCACCTGCAGCTATTCCATCCACAGTATTGTTACCTGGTTTACATAAATATGCAACCACACATAACGTACCTTCAGAGGTACACATATGATGTCACCGTTTAGGGTACATGTGCGTATAATCCAGTATAGTGGTAAAAGTTTGTACCCAACATTTTTCTTAAATAAAAAAAAAAGGTACAATCATCTCAACACTCTCAAAAAAAGGGGTGCAGTGATGGTGCATTTCTGTTTCTCAGGGTACACATTTGTTTTTTGTATTCTCAAGTCTCTCACTAATGATTCTTGATGGTGCTGATCTGTACTTTTGCTTAGCAGAAAGCTCCACATTAATATGAGTTGATCCCCCCCCCCCTTTGCTGCGATAACAGCCTCCACTCTTCTGGGAAGGCTTTCCACTAGATGCTGGAACATTGCTGCAGGGACTTTCTTCCATTCAGCCACAAGAGCGTTAGTGAGGTCGGGCACTGATGTAGGGCGATTAGGCCTGGCTCGCAGTCGGCGTTCCAATTTATTCCAAAGGTGTTCGATTGATTTGAGGTCAGGGCTTTGTGCAGGCCAGTCAAGTTCTTCCATGACAAACCATTGCTGTGTGGACCGGGGCGTTATCATGCTGAAACAGGAAAGGGCCTTCCCCAAACAAAGTAGGAAGCACAGAATCGTCTACAATGTATGCTGTTGCATTAAGATTTCCCTTTACTGGAGCTAAAGGGCCTAGCCTGAACCATGAAAAACAGCTCCAGACCATTATCCCTCCTCAACCAAACTTTACAGTTGGCACTATGTATTCGGACAGGTAGTGTTCTCCTGGCATCCGCAAAACACAGATTCGTCAGTCAGACTATCATATTGTGAAGCGTGATTCATCACTCCAGAGAACGCGTTTCCACTGCTCCAGAGTCCAATGGTGGCAAACTTTATACCACTCCAGCCGACACTTGGCATTGCGCATGGTGATCTTAGGTTTGTGTGAAGCTGCTCGGCCATGGAAACCCATTTGATAAAGCTCCCGTCAAACCGTTCTTGTGCTGATCTTTGTCCCCATGTGCAGTTGCAAACCGTAGTCCGGCTTTTTTATGGCGGTTTTGGAGCAGTGGCTTCTTCCTTGCTGAGCGGCCTTTCAGGATATGTCGATACAGCACTCGTTTTACTGTGGATATAGATAATTTTGTACCTGTTTCCTCCAGCATCTTCACAAGGTCCTTTGCTGTTGTTCTGGGATTGATTTGCACTTTTCGCATAAAAGTATGTTCATCTCTAGGAGACAGAACACGTCTTCTTCCTGATCGGTATGACGGCTGCATGGTCCCATGGTGTTTATACTTGCGTACTGTTGTTTGTACAGATGAACGTGGTACTTTCAGGCATTTGGAAATTGCTCCCAAGGATGAACCAGACTTCTGGAGGTCCCCCAAAAAAATCTGAGGTCTTGGCTGATTTCTTTTGATTTTCCCATAATGTCAAGCAAAGAGGCACTGAGTTCGAAGGTAGGCCTTGAAATACATCGACAGGTACACCTCCAATTGACTCAAATGATGTCTTAGCCTATCAGAAGCTTCTAAAGCCATGACATAATTTTCTGGAATTTTCCAGGCTGTTTAAAGACACTTCTGACCCACTGGAATTGTGATACAGCGAGTGATAAGTGAAATAATCTGTCTGTAGACTATTGTTGGAAAGATTACTTGTGTCATGTACAAAGTAGATGTCCTAACTGACTTGCCAAAACTATAGTTTGTTAACAAGAAATTTGTGGAGTGGTTGAAAAACGAGTTTTAATGACTCCAACCTAAGTGTATGTAAACTTCCGACATCAACTGTATCTGTCAGCAACAGGTGTGGCTGATATAGCAGAATCCTCTCATTTAAAGAGGAACCATCATCATCATCATCATCATCATCATCATCATCATCAACACCACTGGTAACGACAGACAAGCACCATGAACCATCATCATCATCATCATCACCACCACCACTTGTAACGTCAGACAAGCACCATGAACCATCAGCATCATCATCATCATCATCACGACCAATTTTTCAGTTTTTGATTTGTTAAAAAAGTTTGAAATATCCAATAAATGTCGTTCCACTTCATGATTGTGTCCCACTTGTTGTTGATTCTTCACAAAAAATACAGTTTAATATCTTTATGTTTGAAGCCTGAAATGTGGCAAAAGGTCGCAAAGTTCAAGGGGGCCGAATACTTTCGCAAGGCACTGTATATTATTCAAAGTAGCCACCCTTTTCCTTGATGACAGCTTTGTACACTTTTGGCATTATCTCAAACAGCTTCACCTGCAGTCCAACTTGTCCCAAACCATCTCAATTGGGTTGAGGTCGGGTGATTGTGGAGGCCAGGTCATCTGATGCAGTTGACTCTCTTTCTCTTTCAAATAGCCTTTAAACAGCCTGGAGTTGTGTTGGGTACTTGTCCCGTTGAAAAACAAATGATAATGGGACTAAGCCCAAACCAGATGGGCGTATCAAAGTTCAAACCATCAGTAGAAGGACCAATCTACAGCAATGTGCGAAAATTCCTTCTCTGCTCTCAAGAACGTGCACAGGAGGCTGGTAGCACCTTAATTAGGGAGGATGGGATGATGGTAACGTCTGGAGCGGTATTAGTGGAATGGCCATTCCAATTTGCTCCATTCCAGACATTATTATGAGTCGTCCTCCCCTCAGCAACCTTGCGGATGGATTTAAAATTCCCCCTCTGGTATGTTATCCTGGAGCCGGGCCAGTTCGACCATCCTGGAGTCTCAATAAGTATCTAGTGCAGAAGGAAACCAACTGATTCTTTAGAGAAAGCCTTCCCAGTTCCCACAAATTATATTTCAAAGGAAAGTTGTCTACACAAACCCTATCCTTCCATTTTCTGATTGATTTTCCTTAGCCGTGGTGTGAGTTGGAATGAGGTCTTTCATATTTCAAATAGGCGGTATTGTGGATTCTCTAAGGTACTGTATGTAAGAGTTATTGATCCAGTAAGGCCTCTTATGTGAGGAACTAGTTTAAGGATGCACAGAGCTTGTCTGTCAGGGTCAGAGGTCGGTGTACATGCTGGAGAAGACTCTTGACAGGACCTCAGTGCTCAGCATC
Source organism: Oncorhynchus clarkii lewisi (assembly GCF_045791955.1). Taxonomy (NCBI): domain Eukaryota; kingdom Metazoa; phylum Chordata; class Actinopteri; order Salmoniformes; family Salmonidae; genus Oncorhynchus; species Oncorhynchus clarkii. The sequence continues at coordinate 67,527,963 of NC_092162.1, forward strand.
AAGGTCAATGAAGGTTTGGAGTTTTTCAATGACTGTACAGTGCATTCGGAAAGTATTCAGACACCTTGACTTTTTCCACATTTTTTACGTTAGTCTTATTCTAAAACTTTTTAAATTGTTTTTTTCCCCTCATGAATCTATACACAATAGCCCATAATGACAAAGCAAAAACAGGTTTTTCGAAATGTTTGCAAATGTATTACAAATAAAAAGCTGAAAAAAAAGAAATCTATGCAGCCTACTCAATCACTTTTTATAGCTACTGTTTACAGGCCTCCTGGGCCATATACAGCGTTCCTCACTGAGTTCCCTGAATTCCTACCGGACCTTGTAGTCATAGCGGATAATATTCTAATCTTTGGTGACTTTAATATTCACATGGAAAAGTCCACAGACCCACTCCAAAAGGCTTTCGGAGCCATCATCGACTCAGTGGGTTTTGTCCAACATGTCTCTGGACCTACTCACTGTCACAGTCATACGCTGGACCTAGTTTTGTCCCATGGAATAAATGTTGTGGATCTTAATGTTTTTCCTCATAATCCTGGACTATCGGACCACCATTTTATTATGTTTGCAATTGCAACAAATAATCTGCTCAGACCCCAACCAAGGATCATCAAAAGTCGTGCTATAAATTCACAGACAACACAAAGATTCCTTGATGTCCTTCCAGATTCCCTCTACCCAAGGACGCCAGAGGACAAAAATCAGTTAACCACCTAACTGAGGAACTCAACTTAACCTTGCGCAATACCCTAGATGCAGTTGCACCCCTAAAAACTAAAAACATTTCTCATAAGAAACTAGCTCACTGGTACACAGAAAATACCCGAGCTCTGAAGCAAGCTTCCAGAAAATTGGAAGGGAAATGGCGCCACACCAAACTGGAAGTCTTCCGACTAGCTTGGAAAGACAGTACTGTGCAGTACCGAAGAGCCCTTACTGCTGCTCCATCATCCTATTTTTCTAACTTAATTGAGGAAAATAAGAACAATCCGAAATTCCTTTTTGATACTGTCGCAAAGCTAACTAAAAAGCAGCATTCCCCAAGAGAGGATGACTTTCACTTTAGCAGTGATAAATTCATGAACTTCTTTGAGGAAAAGATTATGATTATTAGAAAGCAAATTACGGACTCCTCCTTAAATCTGCGTATTCCTTCAAAGCTCAGTTGTCCTGAGTCTGCACAACTCTGCCAGGACCTAGGATCAAGAGAGACGCTCAAGTGTTTTAGTACTATATCTCTTGACACAATGATGAAAGTAATCATGGCCTCTAAACCTTCAAGCTGCATACTGGACCCTATTCCAACTAAACTACTGAAAGAGCTGCTTCCTGTGCTTGGCCCTCCTATGTTGAACATAATAAACGGCTCTCTATCCACCGGATGTGTACCAAACTCACTAAAAGTGGCAGTAATAAAGCCTCTCTTGAAAAAGCCAAACCTTGACCCAGAAAATATAAAAAACTATCGGCCTATATCGAATCTTCCATTCCTCTCAAAAATTTTAGAAAAGGCTGTTGCGCAACAACTCACTGCCTTCCTGAAGACAAACAATGTATACGAAATGCTTCAGTCTGGTTTTAGACCCCATCATAGCACTGAGACGGCACTTGTGAAGGTGGTAAATGACATTTTAATGGCATCGGACCGAGGCTCTGCATCTGTCCTCGTGCTCCTAGACCTTAGTGCTGCTTTTGATACCATCGATCACCACATTCTTTTGGAGAGATTGGAAACCCAAATTGGTCTACACGGACAAGTTCTGGCCTGGCTTAGATCTTATCTGTCGGAAAGATATCAGTTTGTCTCTGTGAATGGTTTGTCCTCTGACAAATCAACTGTAAATTTCGGTGTTCCTCAAGGTTCCGTTTTAGGACCACTATTGTTTTCACTATATATTTTACCTCTTGGGGATGTCATTCGAAAACATAATGTTAACTTTCACTGCTATGCGGATGACACACAGCTGTACATTTCAATTAAACATGGTGAAGCCCCAAAATTGCCCTTGCTAGAAGAATGTGTTTCAGACATAAGGAAGTGGATGGCTGCAAACTTTCTACTTTTAAACTCGGACAAAACAGAGATGCTTGTTCTAGGTCCCAAGAAACAAAGAGATCTTCTGTTGAATCTGACAATTAATCTTAATGGTTGTACAGTCGTCTCAAATAAAACTGTGAAGGACCTCGGCATTACTCTGGACCCTGATCTCTCTTTTGAAGAACATATCAAGACCATTTCAAGGACAGCTTTTTTCCATCTACGTAACATTGCAAAAATCAGAAACTTTCTGTCCAAAAATGATGCAGAAAAATTAATCCATGCTTTTGTCACTTCCAGGTTAGACTAAAGCAATGCTCTACTTTCCGGCTACCCGGATAAAGCACTAAATAAACTTCAGTTAGTGCTAAATACGGCTGCTAGAATCCTGACTAGAACCAAAAAATTTGATCATATTACTCCAGTGCTAGCCTCTCTACACTGGCTTCCTGTCAAAGCAAGGGCTGATTTCAAGGTTTTACTGCTAACCTACAAAGCATTACATGGGCTTGCTCCTACCTATCTCTCTGATTTGGTCCTGCCGTACATACCTACACGTGCGCTACGGTCACAAGACGCAGGCCTCCTAATTGTCCCTAGAATTTTTAAGCAAACAGCTGGAGGCAGGGCTTTCTCCTATAGAGCTCCATTTTTATGGAACGGTCTGCCTACCCATGTCAGAGACGCAAACTCGGTCTCAACCTTTAAGTCTCTACTGAAGACTCATCTCTTCAGTGGGTCATATGATTGAGTGTAGTCTGGCCCAGGAGTGGGAGGGTGAACGGAAAGGCTCTGGAGCAACGAACCGCCCTTGCTGTCTCTGCCTGGCCGGTTCCCCTCTTTCCACTGGGATTCTCTGCCTCTAACCCTATTACAGGGGCTGAGTCACTGGCTTTACTGGGGCTCTCTCATGCCGTCCCTGGAGGGGGTGCGTCACCTGAGTGGGTTGAGTCACTGATGTGGTCATCCTGTCTGGGTTGGCGCCCCCCCCTTGGGTTGTGCCGTGGCGGAGGTCTTTGTGGGCTATACTCAGCCTTGTCTCAGGATGGACCTGAGCCCTAGGACCATGCCCCAGGAATACCTGACATGATGACTCCTTGCTGTCCCCAGTCCACCTGACTGTGCTGCTGCTCCAGTTTCAACTATTCTGCCTTATTATTATCCGACCATGCTGGTCATCTATGAACATTTGAACATCTTGACCATGTTTTGTTATAATCTCCACCCGGCAGAGCCAGAAGAGGACTGGCCACCCCACATAGCCTGGTTCCTCTCTAGGTTTCTTCCTAGGTTTTGGCCTTTCTAGGTAGTTTTTCCTAGCCACCGTGCTTCTACACCTGCATTGCTTGCTGTTTGGGGTTTTAGGCTGGGTTTCTGTACAGCACTTTGAGATATCAGCTGATGTACGAAGGGCTATATAAATACATTTGATTTGATTTGATATGGTTGTCCTTCTGGAAGGTTCTCCCATCTCCACAGCGGAATTCTGGAGCTCTGTCAGAGTGACCATATGGCTCTTGGTCACCTCCCTGACCAAGGCCCTTCTCCCCTGATTGCTCAGGTTGGCCGGGCAGCCAGTTCTAGGAAGAGTCTTGGTGGTTCCAAACGTATTCCATTTAAGAATGATGGCGGTCACTGTGTTCTGGGGGACCTTCAATGCAGAAGGAATGTTTTGGTACCCTTCCCCAGATCTGTGCCTCGACCCAATCATGTCTCGGAGCTCTACGAACAATTATTTCGACCTCATGGCTTGGTTTTATCTCTGACATGCACTGTCAACTGTGGGACCTTATATAGACACGTGTGTGCCTTTCCAAATCATATCCAATCAATTGAATTTACGGCTGGTGGATGTTTAATGTAAACAAGATGCACCTGAGCTCAATTTCGAGTCTCATAGCAAAGGGTCTGAATACTTATGTAAATAAGATATTTCTGTTTAAAAAATAACATTTAATTTGCAACAATTTCTAAAAACCTGTTTTCACTTTGTCATTATGAGTTATTGTGTGTAGATTCATGAGGATTTGTATTTATTTAATCGATTTTACAATAACGCTGTAACGTAACAAAATGTTAAAAATGTCAAGGGGTCTGAATAATTTCTGAATGCACTGTATTTGTGCACGCTGGGTTTTCTCCAGCGCAAAGTAGATCTTCAGTAGGTGGTCAGTATATCTTGTAGTAGATGGTCAGTAGATCTTCAGTAGATGGTCAGTAGATCTTGTAGTAGATGGTCAGTAGATCTTGTAGTAGATGGTCAGTAGATCTTGTAGTAGATGGTCAGTAGATGGTCAGTAGATGGTCAGTAGATCTTCAGTAGATGGTCAGTAGATGGTCAGTAGATATTGTAGTAGATGGTCAGTAGATATTTTAGTAGATGGTCAGTAGATGGTCAGTAGATCTTCAGTAGATGGTCATTAGATCTTCAGTAGGTGGTCAATAGATCTTCAGTAGATCTTCAGTAGATGGTCAGTAGATGGTCAGTAGATCTTGTAGTAGATGGTCAGTAGATCTTGTAGTAGATGGTCAGTAGATCTTCAGTAGAAGGTCAGTAGATCTTCATTAGAGGGTCAGTAGATCTTCATTAGATGGTCAGTAGATCCCCAGTAGTTGGTCAGTAGATCTTGTAGTAGATGGTCAGTAGATCTTGTAGTAGATGGTCAGTAGATCTTGTAGTAGATGGTCAGTAGATCTTCAGTAGATGGTCAGTAGATCTTCATTAGATGGTCAGTAGATCTTGCAGTAGATGGTCAGTAGATCTTGTACTAGATGGTCAGTAGGTGGTCAGTAGATCTTGAAGTAGATGGTCAGTAGATTTTCAGTAGATGGTCAGTAGGTGGTCAGTAGATCTTGAAGTAGATGGTCAGTAGATTTTCAGTAGATGGTCAGTAGATCTTTTAGTAGATGGTCAGTAGATCTTCAGTAGGCGGTCAGTAGATCTTGTAGTAGATGGTCAGTAGATTTTCAGTAGGTGGTCAGTCGATGGTCAGTTGATCTTCAGTAAGTGGTTAATAAATGGTCAGTAGATGGTTAGTAGATGGTTAGTAGATGGTCAGTGTCTGATATCTGACATCATAATTCATCTGGTATTGAACCCTTTACTTTTCTCTACAGATTGACACTCATGTGTCTCTCCCTTGTCAAGCTCAGACATTTAAATATGAATATATTCCTCATGTTATTAAGAGAGCTTGAGACGTGACTCCATTATTATTCTATAGAAGCATAAGATCCACCCCAGAAGAAGCTATGCCACATCAGACTGAGTTAATGTTCGGCAGTGTAGGAAAACAACCCCTTCACCCTCCCACTCCTTCCGCAAACGTTACTGGTGAATCTCGCCCTGGTCATGCTCTGACATACAAGTTTCACGTTTTATTAGTCGTATGTATGGGATACACCTGCTATACAGCGTCTCTATTAATGCAGTGTGAGCTGTGACGCTGTTGTTATTTTATATTAGCATGAAATTATAATATAACGGCATCACAGCGAATGATATAAAATAACCCCAGCTCCTGTGTTCCCAGCAGAAGCTACATTAGACCTGATTTAATGTTTCGTTAATGTAGGGGGGGGGGGGGGATCCCTGGTTCCTCTAACGTTTCTGGTGAATGATATCCCTGTATCCCTTACCGTGTAACACCACATGATTTACCTGTGTGTCTCTCTCTCTCTCTATCTCTCTCTCTCTCTCTCTCTCTGTCTCTGTCTCCCTCTCTCTCTCTCTCTCTCTCTCTCTCTTGTTTCCTGACAGCGTGTTAATAACATTTATGCTTCATTTCTTTTGCGCTGCGTTGGGATTGGTTAATGCCGTGCCTTTGTCACCATGTGACTTGTGGGTCGTGTGCAGGTGGTGGATGGGACCTCCGCTGTAACACTCGACAAATTGTCACCCGTCTGCTGCATACTCATTAGCACAGCTTATCTATCATCAGGTGCCTATGGGAAGAGCGTGCCCTCAACGCTGCTGAAGGAGGAAGAGGTGGAGGCAGAGACACGAGAGACAAGAAAGAGAGAAATTAAACCTGTTTTTCATCTCCTGAAATGAGAAGATTTGGGCTGTAATCATGGAGTCAAGTTTTATGTGTTTACGTAGAAGTGCCAAGTCTTAATCAATCGACCCAGACATAAGTAGAAGTTACCCTCTGAGGAGTTGCTAGCTGACTTGATTCCTGAAGACATCCCTACAGACCAAAGCGTGTTCAAGGCTTGATGTGTTAATTCCATAAAGGCATCAGAACAGAGAGAGGTGCTCGTGGGTCTGAGGAATTTGGAGACCGCCACTCATCCCCACTTTCACTGAGCTGAGTGAGAACAGGTAGAAGCTCTAGCCTGCTGTCTTCTATCCCTACGGCTGATAAGAGCACATAGTGTCTGTGTGATAGAGGATTTGTGAAACAGTAGTCAAATACATTTTTCTTGGTCACGTACACACGGTTAGCCGATGTTAATGCGAGTGTAGTGACATGCTTGTGCTTCTAGTTCTGACAGTGCAGTAATATCTAACAAGTAATCTAACAATTTCCCAACAACTACCTAATAATACACACAAATCTAAAGGGGTGAATGAGAATATGTACACATAAATACATGGATGCGCGGTGGCCGAGCGGCATAGGCAAGATGCAGTAGATGGTATAAAAAACAGTATACAGTGCCTTGCGAAAGTATTCGGCCCCCTTGAACTTTGCGACCTTTTGCCACATTTCAGGTTTCAAACATAAAGATATAAAACTGTATTTTTTTGTGAAGAATCAACAACAAGTGGGACACAATCATGAAGTGTAACGACATTTATTGGATATTTCAAACTTTTTTAACAAATCAAAAACTGAAAGATTGGGCGTGCAAAATTATTCAGCCCCTTTACTTTCAGTGCAGCAAACTCTCTCCAGAAGTTCAGTGAGGATCTCTGAATGATCCAATGTTGACCTAAATGACTAATGATGATAAATACAATCCACCTGTGTGTAATCAAGTCATCGTATAAATGCACCTGCACTGTGATAGTCTCAGAGGTCCGTTAAAAGCGCGGAGAACATCATGAAGAACAAGGAACACACCAGGCAGGTCCGAGATACTGTTGTGAAGAAGTTTAAAGCCGGATTTGGATACAAAAATATTTCCCAAGCTTTAAACATCCCAAGGAGCACTGTGCAAGCGATAATATTGAAATTGAAGGAGTATCAGACCACTGCAAATCTACCAAGACCTGGCCGTCCCTCTAAACTTTCAGCTCATACAAGGAGAAGACTGATCAGAGATGCAGCCAAGAGGCCCATGATCACTCTGGATGAACTGCAGAGATCTACAGCTGAGGTGGGAGACTCTGTCCATAGGACAACAATCAGTTGTATATTGCACAAATCTGGCCTTTATGGAAGAGTGGCAAGAAGAAAGCCATTTCTTAAAGATATCCATAAAAAGTGTTGTTTAAAGTTTGCCTACCACCCACCTGGGAGACACACCAAACATGTGGAAGAAGGTGCTCTGGTCCGATGAAACCAAAATTGAACTTTTTGGCAACAATGCAAAACGTTATGTTTGGCGTAAAAGCAACACAGCTCATCACCCTCTCCATCCAACCTCACTGAGCTCCCCACTGTCAAACATGGTGGTGGCAGCCATCCCCACTGGTCAGGAACATGGTGGTGGCAGCATGATCAAACATGGTGGTTGGGCCTGCTTTTCTTCAGCAGGGACAGGGAAGATGGTTAAAATTGATGGGAAGATGGATGGAGCCAAATACAGGACCATTCTGGAAGAAAACCTGATGGAGTCTGCAAAAGACCTGAGACTGGGACGGAGATTTGTCTTCCAACAAGACAATGATCCGAAACATAAAGCAAAATCTACAATGGAATGGTTCAAAAATAAACATATCCAGGTGTTAGAATGGCCAAGTCAAAGTCCAGACCTGAATCCAATCGAGAATCTGTGGAAAGAACTGAAAACTGCTGTTCACAAATGCTCTCCATCCAACCTCACTGAGCTCAAGCTGTTTTGCAAGGAGGAATGGGAAAAAATGTCAGTCTCTCGATGTGCAAAAGTGTTGTGTCGTCCGCAAACTTGATGATTGAGTTGGAGGCGTGCGTGGCCACGCAGTCGTGGGTGAACAGGGAGTACAGGAGAGGGCTCAGAACGCAACCTTGTGGGGCCCCAGTGTTGAGGATCAGCGGGGAGGAGATGTTGTTGCCTACCCTCACCACCTGGGGGCGGCCCGTCAGGAAGTCCAGTACCCAGTTGCACAGGGCGGGGTCGAGACCCAGGGTCTCGAGCTTGATGACGAGCTTGGAGGGTACTATGGTGTTGAATGCCGAGCTGTAGTCGATGAACAGCATTCTCACATAGGTATTCCTCTTGTCCAGATGGGTTAGGGCAGTGTGCAGTGTGGTTGAGATTGCATCGTCTGTGGACCTATTAGGGCGGTAAGCAAATTGGAGTGGGTCTAGGGTGTAACTTAGTGGGCTGTGACGGTGGCACTGTATTATCTTCAAAGCAGGCAAAAAGGTGTTTAGTTTGTCTGGAAGCGTGACTTCGGTGTCTGTGACATGGCTGGTTTTCTTTTTGTAGCCCGTGATTTCCTGTAGACCCTGCCACATACATCTTGTGTCTGAGACATTGAATTGCGACTCCACTTTGTCCCTGTACCGGCATTTCACTTGTTTGTTTGCCTCGCGAAGGGAATATCTACAATGTACACAGCTGTGACAATAACTGACAAGAATTCTCTTGGGAGATAAAATGGCCGGCATTTGATTGTAAGGAATTTTAGGTCGGGTGAGCAGAAGGACTTGAGTTTCTCTATGTTCTTAAGATTACACCATGAGTCATTAATCATGAAGCATACACCCCCGCCCTTCCTCTTCCCAGAGAGGAGTTTTTCTGTCTGCGCGTTGCATGGAGAAGCCTGGTGGCTGGACCTATTCCGACAACATATCCCAAGAGAGCCATGTTTCCGTGAAACAGAGAATGTTACAATCTCTGATGTCTCGCCGGAAGGCAACCCTTGTTCGAATTTCATCTACTTTGTTGTCAAGAAACTTGACATTGGCGAGTAGTATACTTGGGAGTGGTGGGCGATGTGCACGTCTACGGAGCCTGACCAGGAGGCCGCTCCGTCTTTGCCTTCTGCGACTGGGTCGGCTTCTGGGATTAGGTCCATTGTCCTGGGTGGTGGTCCAAACAGAGGATCCGTTTCGGTCGTAATGTTGGTAAGTGGACATCGCTCTTATATCCAATAGTTCTTCCCAGCTAAAAAACTAAATACTGCATAGTTTCCTAAGGACTTGAAGCAAGGCGACCATCATCTGTCTGCACCATCTTGAAAGAAGCAAGATGGAGGATGTGTGAGACAGAAGTCTGTGTGATGGAGAATGTGTGAGACAGTGATCTGTGTGATGGAGGACGTGTGAGAGAGTAGTCTGTGTGATGGAGGACGTGTGAGACAGTAGTCTGTGTGATGGAGAATGTGTGAGACAGTAGTCTGTGTGATAGAGAATGTGTGAAATAGTAGTCTGTGATTGTACAGTATGATCCCCTTCCATTGGGCTGATTGTCTACAGGTCAACTGAATAAACACACTGGGATGGCTAAGAGGTCCAGTTGATTGGATGATTGAGAGGTCTGAGCGGAGACCGCCAGATATCTTTGGAGGGCTGTCAGATGACAGGGAGTCGTCTGGTAACACCGTCATTTATTATTTAGAGACACATGTCACGTTCTGACCTTTATTTTCCTTTCCTTTTTGTCTTTATTTAGTATGGTCAGGGCGTGAGTTGGGGTGGGCAGTCTATGTTTTGTGTTTCTATGTTTAGGTTCCTGTTTCGGCCTAGTACTAATGACACATCAATCAATGGACTGTTACAAGGACATTAAATTTCCCTGACAGGGAAACTGACTCTTGGCCTGACAGGGAAACTGACTCTTGGCCTGACAGGGAGACTGACTCTTGGCCTGACAGGGAAACTGACTCTTGGCCTGACAGGGAAACTGACTCTTGGCCTGACAGGGAAACTGACTCTTGGCCTGACAGGGAAACTGACTCTTGGCCTGACAGGGAGACTGACTCTTGGCCTGACAGGGAAACTGACTCTTGGCCTGACAGGGAGACTGACTCTTGGCCTGACAGGGAGACTGACTCTTGGCCTGACAGGGAAACTGACTCTTGGCCTGACAGGGAGACTGACTCTTGGCCTGACAGGGAGACTGACTCTTGGCCTGACAGGGAAACTGACTCTTGGCCTGACAGGGAAACTGACTCTTGGCCTGACAGGGAAACTGACTCTTGGCCTGACAGGGAGACTGACTCTTGGCCTGACAGGGAAACTGACTCTTGGCCTGACAGGGAGACTGACTCTTGGCCTGACAGGGAAACTGACTCTTGGCCTGACAGGGAAACTGACTCTTGGCCTGACAGGGAGACTGACTCTTGGCCTGACAGGGAAACTGACTCTTGGCCTGACAGGGAGACTGACTCTTGGCCTGACAGGGAAACTGATTCGACTCTTTTATATATATCAGTTTATATATGTTACCTCTTGGCAGCGTTATCAGAAAGCAAAACATTGATTTTCACTGCTACTGTATGCAGAAAATACGGAACTTTACATTTCTGTGTCATCAGAGGATTTTAGCTCCACAGAGAAATGATTAGACTGTATAAGTAATTAAAAAACTTGGATGGCTCACAACTTCCTCCAGCTTATCGGAGCCAAAGTACAGAGAGAGAATCTGGCAGCATATTTTAATTCACAGACAATACAGATAAAACACCAGGTAAGAAACCAAGGCGTCATTTAAGATTCTGAACTCAACTTCGAATCACACGTTAGGAATGTGACCAAAATAGCTTTTTAACAACTGAGGAACAGTGTCAATGTGTGACCGTTTCTATCTCAGGCTGATACCAAGAGACTCATTCATACTTTTATTAAAAGCAGGCTTGACTACTGTAATGCTCTCCTGTCTGGTCAACCCAAGAAAGCCATTGGTCAACTGCAAAACATACAGAATGCTGCAGCATGGGTACTGACCAAGACCAGATGGAGAGCACACATTACACCAGTTTTAAAGTCACTGCACAGACATGCTTTTAAGTTCTGTACCCAGTAGGTCCCTCAGGTCCTCTGGTACTGGCCTTTTAACTATCCCAAAGCCTAGGACCAAGTGGCATGGAGAGTCAGCTTTTAGTTACTATATCCCCTGCCTCTGGAATAGACTGCCAGAGAACCCGAGGGGGACTGAAACTGGGGCCATCTTTGCTTTTCCGTACTTTATAAAACATTTTTTATTGAATATCCAAAACAGACAATATACTTGCAGTGAAGCCGCTCAACAACTACACCACACCGGTCATCCAACAGATTCCCATTCAGAGCGACACAGAAGCATCCAGGGTCAATGCCCTGCTCAAGGACACGTCGAATGATCTCCGACAAGGCCCCCCAACAAAATAAAAATAATAATAAATAAAACTGGGATGCGAACCCTCCAAGATCCCCCCCACAGTTCCCCATAGCTGCCCCTCAACCATCCGAGACACCTCCCAGTGTCACCCCCCCATGAAAAAAAGAACAAAGAAAAAAGTTAATAATAAAAATACCATTTATTAATGCTTTTTAGTCTCCGTTTTTATTGTTATTCTTTAGTTTTTTTGTTGGTCCCTCTCCTTGTTCGGGCGGCGTTCGGAAGTTGGTCCCTCTCCTTGTTCGGGCGGCGTTCGGAAGTTGGTCCCTCTCCTTGTTCGGGCGGCGTTTGGCGGTTGGTCCCTCTCCTTGTTCGGGTGACGTTTGGAAGTTGGTCCCTCTCCTTGTTCGGGCGGCGTTCGGAAGTTGGTCCCTCTCCTTGTTCGGGCGACGTTCGGAAGTTGGTCCCTCTCCTTGTTCGGGTGACGTTCGGAAGTTGGTCCCTCTCCTTGTTCGGGTGACGTTCGGAAGTTGGTCCCTCTCCTTGTTCGGGTGACGTTCGGAAGTTGGTCCCTCTCCTTGTTCGGGTGACGTTCGGAAGTTGGTCCCTCTCCTTGTTCGGGTGACGTTCGGAAGTTGGTCCCTCTCCTTGTTCGGGTGACGTTCGGAAGTTGGTCCCTCTCCTTGTTCGGGCGACGTTCGGAAGTTGGTCCCTCTCCTTGTTCGGGTGACGTTGGGAAGTTGGTCCCTCTCCTTGTTCGGGTGACGTTCGGAAGTTGGTCCCTCTCCTTGTTCGGGTGACGTTCGGCGGTCGACATCGTCGACCTTCTAGCCATCGCCGATCCACTTTTCATTTTCCTTTGGTTTTGTCTTGTCTTCCATCACACCTGGTTCCAATTCCATCAATTTTATGTTGTGTATTTAACCCTCTATTCCCCCCCATGTCCTTGTCCGTAATTGTTTCTTGTAAGTGCTTATGCTGGTGATTCCCGGGTTTTGTTTGACCCATGTCATGTATTGTTCTGTTGACGGTGGTTTATGGATATTAAACGACACCGTTGTAAACCAGTTTTCACTCTCCTGCGCCTGACTTCTCTGCCGCCAGAACGCACCTCACTACATAGTCACCATACCTACCAGAACACACCTCATTACATAGTCACCATACCTACCAGAACACACCTCATTACATAGTCACCATACCTACCAGTACGCGCCTCATTACATAGTCACCATACCTACCAGTACACACCTCATTACATAGTCACCAAGAAAAAAGTGAATAATAAAAATAACATTTATTAATGCTTTTTAAGTCTCCGTTTTTATTGTTATTCTTTAGTTTTCTTGTTTATGTTTTTTTCCCTGTGAAGCACATTGTGTTGCATTCATGTCTGAAATAAACAAAGCTATATAAATCTATATAAAGCTATATAAACAAAGTTTGATTTGGTGGGCTAGGACGCTGCATACCTAATTAGGCAGGGGGCTGCGATCCGTACAGGGCCGGAGGTTACAGACCTGACATCGAAGCAAATGTGGGGCCTAGCTGGGTAGGTTACCTAGCGACCGGTAGTGCAGCAGGGTTACTAGTGCAGGGGATTGTGGACCTAGAAAGACAGGGGCCAGGGGCCACAGCACTGAGGCGGAAGTCAGAGAACTTAAGTCAGTGTGAACCTGCACTTAGGGCCATAGACTGAGGTTCGTGTATGGATGGAAACTTCCCTTCCCACGGGGGACAGGGAAGCACAGACCTACCACAGGGGACAGGAAAGACTGGACAGGGAACTTTTTTTATTTTATTTAACCTTTATTTTAAAGTCAGTTAAGAACAAATTCTTATTTTCAATGACGGCCTAGGAACAGTGGGTTTACATAGTCACCATACCTACCAGAACGCACCTCATTACATAGTCACCATACCTACCAGTACGCGCCTCATTACATAGTCACCATACCTACCAGTACGCACCTCATTACATAGTCACCATACCTACCAGTACGCGCCTCCTTACATAGTCACCATACCTACCAGTACGCGCCTCATTACATAGTCACCATACCTACCAGTACGCACCTCATTACATAGTCACCATACCTACCAGAACACACCTCATTACATAGTCACCATACCTACCAGTACGCGCCTCCTTACATAGTCACCATACCTACCAGTACGCGCCTCTTACATAGTCACCATACCTACCAGAACACACCTCATTACATAGTCACCATACCTACCAGTACGCGCCTCATTACATAGTCACCATACCTACCAGTACGCACCTCATTACATAGTCACCATACCTACCAGTTACATAGTCACCATACGCGCCTCCTTACATAGTCACCATACAAGTACGCACCTCATTACATAGTCACCATACCTACCAGAACACACCTCATTACATAGTCACCATACCTACCAGTACGCTACCTACCAGTACGCGCCTCATTACATAGTCACCATACCTACCAGAACACACCTCATTACATAGTCACCATACCTACCAGTACGCGCCTCCTTACATAGTCACCATACCTACCAGTACGCACCTCATTACATAGTCACCATACCTACCAGTACGCGCCTCATTACATAGTCACCATACCTACCAGAACACACCTCATTACATAGTCACATACCTACCAGTACGCGCCTCCTTACCATACCTACCAGTACGCATCACACACCATACATAGTCACCATACCTACCAGTTACCTATACGCACCATACCTACCAGAACACACCTTACATAGTCACCATACCTACCAGTACGCGCCTCATTACATAGTCACCATACCTACCAGTACGCACCTCATTACATAGTCACCATACCTACCAGTACGCACCTCATTACATAGTCACCATACCTACCAGTACGCGCCTCCTTACATAGTCACCATACCTACCAGTACGCACCTCATTACATAGTCACCATACCTACCAGTACGCGCCTCATTACATAGTCACCATACCTACCAGAACACACCTCATTACATAGTCACCATACCTACCAGTACGCGCCTCATTACATAGTCACCATACCAGTACGCATCTCATTACATAGTCACCATACCTACCAGTACGCGCCTCCTACCTACCAGTACATAGTCACCATACCTACCAGTACGCACCTCATTACATAGTCACCATACCTACCAGTACGCGCCTCCTTACATAGTCACCATACCTACCAGTACGCACCTCATAGTCACCATACCTACCAGTACGCACCTCCTTTACATAGTCACCATACCTACCAGTACGCGCCTCCTTACATAGTCACCATACCTACCAGTACGCACCTCCTACATAGTCACCATACCTACCAGTACGCGCCTCATTACATAGTCACCATACCTACCAGTACGCACCTCATTACATAGTCACCATACCTACCAGAACACGCCTCATTACATAGTCACCATACCTACCAGTACGCGCCTCCTTACATAGTCACCATACCTACCAGTACGCGCCTCATTACATAGTCACCATACCTACCAGAACACACCTCATTACATAGTCACCATACCTACCAGTACGCGCCTCATTACATAGTCACCATACCTACCAGTACGCACCTCATTACATAGTCACCATACCTACCAGTACGCGCCTCATTACATAGTCACCAAACCTACCAGTACGCACCTCATTACATAGTCACCATACCTACCAGTACGCACCTCATTACATAGTCACCATACCTACCAGAACACACCTCATTACATAGTCACCATACCTACCAGTACGCGCCTCATTACATAGTCACCATACCTACCAGTACGCGCCTCATTACATAGTCACCATACCTACCAGTACGCACCTCATTACATAGTCACCATACCTACCAGACATTATTTTAACAACATGCAGTTCATCTTTCTCCACTCCTGAATGCATGTGAGAAATGGATTCAGCAGCAGGAGAAGTAGTTATGGACAATACGGACCATGTGAACCCCTGAGTCAAAGTTTAGTGGTTTATCGACTGTGATGTCATCCATTGTCCGTGTCAGTAAGGCGCCACGCCACTTATGTCCAGTACAACAGGTCACTTACAGGTGGAGCTTCACAGACTGACCAGCATCCATGCATATATACTGTGTCTGAAAGGGCACTCTAAGCATTACATTGTGCAAGTACTTTTGACCAAGGCCTAAATAACATATTACATTTTGAGCAAATGTGTGTGGGTGTTGTGACAGAAAGAATATGTGTGTAAGAAAGATGCAATGAATGGAGCTCTTTATAGCACAGGCACATACGAGCTTGAGATTTATTGTGTGCTGGCAGTGGCAATTTTGATAGTAACAACCCTCTCTCACCTTCCATATATGGCAACCATCCCCAACCAATGCTGATTAAGATAGTAACCATATGACAACCACCCCCAACCAATGCTGATTAAGATAGTAACCATATGGCAACCATCCCCAACCAATGCTGATTAAGATAGTAACCATATGACAACCATCCCCAACCAATGCTGATTAAGATAGTAACCATATGACAACCATCCCCAACCAATACTAATTAGGATAGGTTGCCATGTGACAACCATCCCCAACCAATACTAATTAAGATAGGTTGCCATATGCTTACTAGGACTTCAGAAATTTGTTTGAAATATATCTCTCCATTTCCTTTTTTCAACAAATATTAATTGTTAATGAATACTCCCATAATTCAAACATTTACAAAGACAATACATCGATTTTTATAGATTTTTTTACTTTCACAAATTCACCTCACCTACCAAGATCATCATTTAAAAAAAACTTTCAGATAAACTCATAAATTCACTTCACATCAGTTATTTCAAAGAATTCACACATTTGAACGTTCAAATTATTACGAGGAGACATATAGATTGGGAGTAACTAGCACTGTGACAACTATTCTCCCATATTCTCCCATATTCTCTACCATTCTCCCCTACCCTGAACCATTGGTTAGCCTCCAGGATAAAAGTTTTGTTCCTGTTGAGTGAACACTGCTCGATCGATCTAAACCCTGAATGTAATAACACATATTACAGATCATTCAGTAAGGTGTATACTTCCATGGCAGACAGCCAGACCACTGTTACAGTAGCGTTTCAGGCTTGATCGATACCTATCTTACAAGACAGTGTAAGATAGGTATCCAGCTGAATAAGGCACTAACCACATGGCTTCCATTAAGGCCAAGCAGGCAGTGGGATGGCCACAACACACACACCCAGCGCTCGGCGTGGGATCCGAAGACAGGTGAGTTTGAGCACCTTCCATTAGTTGCCGCCAGGGAGTGACTGTTCAGATTCATCACATGGGTTGACTCTTTCTGCTGTCTGCACCATAGCATGAGAAGACAGAGAGTCTTTCTGCTGTCTGCAGCATAGCATGAGAAGACGGAGTCTTTCTGCAGCATAGCATGAGAAGACAGAGAGTCTTTCTGCTGTCTGCAGCATAGCATGAGAAGACAGAGAGTCTTTCTGCTGTCTGCAGCATAGCATTAGAAGACATAGAGTCTTTCTGCTGTCTGCAGCATTGCATTAGAAGACAGTCTTTCTGCACCATAGCATGAGAAGACAGTCTTTCTGCTGTCTGCAGCATAGCATGAGAAGACAGTCTTTCTGCTGTCTGCAGAAAGAAAGCATAGCATAGTCTGGTGCAGACACACAAAGACAGAAGACAACCACCCACAAAAACCCAACACAAAACAGGCTACCTAAATATGGTTCCCAATCAGAAACAATGACTAACACCTGCCTCTGATTGAGAACCACATCAGGCCAAACATAGAAACGGGAAAACTAGACACACAACATAGAATGCCCACTCAGCTCACGTCCTGACCAACACTAAAACAAAGAGAACACAAAAGAACTATGGTCGGAACGTGACAAGCCTATAGATGAGTCTACATTTTAACAGCCTATAGATGATTCTACATTTTAACAGCCTATATATTCTTCTACTTAACAGCCTATACATTATTCAAATCAAATTTTATTTGTCACATACACTTGGTTAGCAGATGTTAAATGTGAGTATAGCGAAATTATTGTGCTTCTAGTTCCGAAAGTGCAGTAATATCTAACAAGTAATCTAACAATTCCCCCAACAGCTATATAATACACACAAATGGGGTAAATGAGAATATGTACATGTAAGTATATGGATGAGCGATGGTCGAGCTGCATAGGCAAGGTGCAAT
This sequence comes from Oncorhynchus clarkii lewisi, assembly GCF_045791955.1. NCBI lineage: Eukaryota > Metazoa > Chordata > Actinopteri > Salmoniformes > Salmonidae > Oncorhynchus > Oncorhynchus clarkii. The sequence goes on from NC_092162.1 coordinate 67,545,631, forward strand.
AGATGGTATAAAATGCGGTATGTAGATGTGATATGAGTAATGTAAGATATGTAAACATTATTAAAGCGGTATTACTTAGTGGCATTGCATGAAGTGACTAGTGATCCATTTATTAGTGTCCAGTGATTGGGTCTCAAAGTAGGCAGCAGCCTCTCTGAGTTAGTGATTGGGTCTCAGTGTAGGCAGCAGCCTCTCTGAGTTAGTGATTACTGTTTAGCAGTCTGATGGCCTTGAGATAGAAGCTGTTTTTCAGTCTCTCGGTCCCAGCTTTGATGCACCTGTACTGACCTCGCCTTCTGGATGGTAGCGATGTGAACAGGCAGTGGCTCAGGTGGTTGTTGTCCTTGATGATCTTTATGACCTTCCTGTGACATCGGGCGCTGTAGATGTCCTGGAGGGCAGGTAGTTTGCCCCCGGTGATGCGTTGTGCAGACCTGTTGCTCAGCCTTCACCACACCGTCTGTGTGTGTGGACCATTTCAGATTGTCCGTGATGTGTACGCCAAGGAACTTTAAAACTTTCCATCTTCTCCACTGCTGTCCCTTCAATGTGGAAAGGGGGGTGCTCCCTCTGCTGTTTCCTGAAGTCCACGATCATCACCTTTATTTTGTTGATGTTGTGTGAGAGGTTGTTCTCCTGACACACACTCAGAGTGCCATCACCTCCTCTTTGTAGGCTGTCTCGTCAGTGTTGGTAATCAGGCCTACTACTGTTGTGTCGTCTGCAAACTTGATGATTGAGTTAGAGGCGTGCGTGGCCACGCAGTCATGAGTGAACAGGGAGTACAGGAGGGGGCTGAGCACTCACCCTTGTGGGGCCACAATGTTGAGGGTCAGCGAAGTTGAGATGTTGTTTCCTACCTTCACCACCTGGGGGCGGCACGTCAGTAAGTCCAGGACACAGTTGCACAGGGCGGGGTTCAGACCCAGGGCCCCCAGCTTGATGATGAGCTTGGAGGGTACTATGGTGTTGAATGCTGATCTGTAGTCAATGAACAGCATTCTTACATAGGTATTCCTCTTGTCCAGATGGGATAGGGCAGTGTGCAGTGGGATGGCGATTGCGTCATCTGTGGAACTGTTGGGGCGGTATGCAAACTGAAGTGGGTCTAGGCTGGCCGGTAAGGTGGAGGTGATATGATCCTTGACTAGTGTCTCAAAGCACTTCATGATGACAGAAGTGAGTGCTAAGGGGTGGTAGTCATTTAGTTCAGTTATCTTTGACTTCTTGGATACAGGAACAATGGTATTCATCTTAAAGCATGTGGGGACAATAGACTGGGATAGGGAGCGATTGAATATGTCCGTAAACACAACGGCCTATAATTTATTCTACATTTTATCAGCCTATAGATTGTTCTACATTTTATCAGCCTATGGAATATTCTACATCTTAACAGCCTATATATTCTTCTTGTTGTTAATGCTGTTACTTCACATGTATTCCTAGTCAAATCTGTCAGGAAGTATATTATAAATAATGATGTACAACCTACTTCCTGACCTACCTCTTTAGAAATTAATTTGAAAGTCACTGATTGTAGTCACTACACTACATCAAGTCCAGCTCTAACTAAAGCTCTTCATAATCAGACATCATTTCCACCGTTGTTTTAGAGCCATTGGTTGTTTTGTTGAGTGAAGGCTGCGCTAATTTGCCTGTGTGATCAGTTAGAGAAGGAGACGCGGGTCTATCTCAGGTCAGATACACCGTGAGTGCTGGTTCAAAAAACTATTCAAATGCAAATCTACAGAGTATATTCAGACCAGAGTAGTAGACATATTCAGACCAGAGTAGTAGACATATTCAGACCAGAGTAGTAGACATATTCAGACCAGAGTAGTAGACATATTCAGACCAGAGTAGTAGACATATTCAGACCAGAGTAGTAGACATATTCAGACCAGAGTAGTAGACATATTCAGACCAGAGTAGTAGACATATTCAGACCAGAGTAGTAGACATATTCAGACCAGAGTAGTAGACATATTCAGACCAGAGTAGTAGACATATTCAGACCAGAGTAGTAGACATATTCTGACCAGAGTAGTAGACATATTCAGACCAGAGTAGTAGACATATTCAGACCAGAGTAGTAGACATATTCAGACCAGAGTAGTAGACATATTCAGACCAGAGTAGTTGACATATTCAGACCAGAGTAGTAGACATATTCAGACCAGAGTAGTAGACATATTCAGACCAGAGTAGTAGACATATTCAGACCAGAGTAGTAGACATATTCAGACCAGAGTAGTAGACATATTCAGACCAGAGTAGTAGACATATTCAGACCAGAGTAGTAGACATATTCAGACCAGAGTAGTAGACATATTCAGACCAGAGTAGTAGACATATTCAGACCAGAGTAGTAGACATATTCAGACCAGAGTAGTAGACATATTCAGACCAGAGTAGTAGACATATTCAGACCAGAGAAGTAGACATATTCAGACCAGAGTAGTAGACATATTCAGACCAGAGTAGTAGACATATTCAGACCAGAGTAGTAGACATATTCAGACCAGAGTGGTAGACATATTCAGACCAGAGTGGTAGACATATTCAGACCAGAGTAGTAGACATATTCAGACCAGAGTAGTAGACATATTCAGACCAGAGCAGTAGACATATTCAGACCAGAGTAGTAGACATATTCAGACCAGAGTAGTAGACATATTCAGACCAGAGTAGTAGACATATTCAGACCAGAGTAGTAGACATATTCAGACCAGAGTAGTAGACATATTCAGACCATAGTAGACATATTCAGACCAGAGTAGTAGACATATTCAGACCAGAGTAGTAGACATATTCAGACCAGAGTAGTAGACATATTCAGACCAGACTGGTAGACATATTCAGACCAGAGTAGTAGACATATTCAGACCAGAGTAGTAGACATATTCAGACCAGAGTAGTAGACATATTCAGACCAGAGTAGTAGACATATTCAGACCAGAGTAGTAGACATATTCAGACCAGAGTAGTAGACATATTCAGACCAGAGTAGTAGACATATTCAGACCAGAGTAGTAGACATATTCAGACCAGAGTAGTAGACATATTCAGACCAGAGTAGTAGACATATTCAGACCAGACTGGTAGACATATTCAGACCAGAGTAGTAGACATATTCAGACCAGAGTAGTAGACATATTCAGACCAGAGTAGTAGACATATTCAGACCAGAGTAGTAGACATATTCAGACCAGACTGGTAGACATATTCAGAACAGAGTAGTAGACATATTCAGACCAGAGTAGTAGACATATTCAGACCAGAGTAGTAGACATATTCAGACCAGAGTAGTAGACATATTCGGACCAGAGTAGTAGACATATTCAGACCACAGTAGTAGACATATTCAGACCAGACTGGTAGACATATTCAGACCAGAGTAGTAGACATATTCAGACCAGAGTAGTAGACATATTCAGACCAGACTGGTAGACATATTCAGACCAGAGTAGTAGACATATTCAGACCAGAGTAGTAGACATATTCAGACCAGAGTAGTAGACATATTCAGACCAGAGTAGTAGACATATTCAGACCAGAGTAGTAGACATATTCAGACCAGACTGGTAGACATATTCAGACCAGAGTAGTAGACATATTCAGACCAGAGTAGTAGACATATTCAGACCAGACTGGTAGACATATTCAGACCAGAGTAGTTGACATATTCAGACCAGAGTAGTAGACATATTCAGACCAGAGTAGTAGACATATTCAGACCAGACTGGTAGACATATTCAGACCAGAGTAGTAGACATATTCAGACCAGAGTAGTAGACATATTCAGACCAGAGTAGTAGACATATTCAGACCAGAGTAGTAGACATATTCAGACCAGACTGGTAGACATATTCAGACCAGAGTAGTATACATATTCAGACCAGAGTAGTAGACATATTCAGACCAGAGTAGTAGACATATTCAGACCAGAGTAGTAGACATATTCAGACCTGAGTAGTAGACATATTCAGACCAGACTGGTAGGTATATTCCGACCAGAGTAGTAGACATATTCAGACCAGAGTAGTAGACATATTCAGACCAGAGTAGTAGACATATTCAGACCAGAGTAGTAGACATATTCACCAGAGTAGTAGACATATTCAGACCACAGTAGTAGACATATTCAGACCAGACTGGTAGACATATTCAGACCAGAGTAGTAGACATATTCAGACCAGAGTAGTAGACATATTCAGACCAGACTGGTAGACATATTCAGACCAGAGTAGTAGACATATTCAGACCAGAGTAGTAGACATATTCAGACCAGAGTAGTAGACATATTCAGACCAGAGTAGTAGACATATTCAGACCAGAGTAGTAGACATATTCAGACCAGAGTAGTAGACATATTCAGACCAGAGTAGTAGACATATTCAGACCAGACTGGTAGACATATTCAGAACAGAGTAGTAGACATATTCAGACCAGAGTAGTAGACATATTCAGACCAGAGTAGTAGACATATTCAGACCAGAGTAGTAGACATATTCGGACCAGAGTAGTAGACATATTCAGACCACAGTAGTAGACATATTCAGACCAGACTGGTAGACATATTCAGACCAGAGTAGTAGACATATTCAGACCAGAGTAGTAGACATATTCAGACCAGACTGGTAGACATATTCAGACCAGAGTAGTAGACATATTCAGACCAGAGTAGTAGACATATTCAGACCAGAGTAGTAGACATATTCAGACCAGAGTAGTAGACATATTCAGACCAGAGTAGTAGACATATTCAGACCAGACTGGTAGACATATTCAGACCAGAGTAGTAGACATATTCAGACCAGAGTAGTAGACATATTCAGACCAGACTGGTAGACATATTCAGACCAGAGTAGTAGACATATTCAGACCAGAGTAGTAGACATATTCAGACCAGAGTAGTAGACATATTCAGACCAGAGTAGTAGACATATTCAGACCAGACTGGTAGACATATTCAGACCAGAGTAGTATACATATTCAGACCAGAGTAGTAGACATATTCAGACCAGAGTAGTAGACATATTCAGACCAGAGTAGTAGACATATTCAGACCAGAGTAGTAGACATATTCAGACCAGAGTAGTAGACATATTCAGACCAGACTGGTAGACATATTCAGACCAGAGTAGTAGACATATTCAGACCAGAGTAGTAGACATATTCAGACCAGAGTAGTAGACATATTCAGACCAGAGTAGTAGACATATTCAGACCAGACTGGTAGACATATTCAGACCAGAGTAGTAGACATATTCAGACCAGAGTAGTAGACATATTCAGACCAGAGTAGTAGACATATTCAGACCAGAGTAGTAGACATATTCAGACCAGACTGGTAGACATATTCAGACCAGAGTAGTAGACATATTCAGACCAGAGTAGTAGACATATTCAGACCAGACTGGTAGACATGTTCACACCAGAGTAGTAGACATATTCAGACCAGAGTAGTTGACATATTCAGACCAGAGTAGTAGACATATTCAGACCAGAGTAGTAGACATATTCAGACCAGACTGGTAGACATATTCAGACCAGAGTAGTAGATATATTCCCACCAGAGTAGTAGACATATTCAGACCAGAGTAGTAGACATATTCAGACCAGAGTAGTAGACATATTCAGACCAGAGTAGTAGACATATTCAGACCAGACTGGTAGACATATTCAGACCAGAGTAGTAGACATATTCAGACCAGAGTAGTAGACATATTCAGACCAGAGTAGTAGACATAATCAGACCAGAGTAATAGACATATTCAGACCAGAGAAGTAGACATATTCAGACCAGACTGGTAGACATATTCACACCAGAGTAGTAGACATATTCAGACCAGAGTAGTTGACATATTCAGACCAGAGTAGTAGACATATTCAGACCAGAGTAGTAGACATATTCAGACCAGACTGGTAGACATATTCAGACCAGAGTAGTAGACATATTCAGACCAGAGTAGTAGACATATTCAGAACAGAGTAGTAGACATATTCAGACCAGACTGGTAGACATATTCAGACCAGAGTAGTAGACATATTCAGACCAGAGTAGTAGACATATTCAGACCAGAGTAGTAGACATATTCAGACCAGACTGGTAGACATATTCAGACCAGAGTAGTAGACATGTTCAGACCAGAGTAGTAGACATATTCAGACCAGAGTAGTTGACATATTCAGACCAGAGTAGTAGACATATTCAGACCAGAGTAGTAGACATATTCAGACCAGACTGGTAGACATATTCAGACCAGAGTAGTAGACATATTCAGACCAGAGTAGTAGACATATTCAGACCAGAGTAGTAGACATATTCAGACCAGAGTAGTAGACATATTCAGACCAGAGTAGTAGACATATTCAGACCAGAGTAGTAGACATATTCAGACCAGACTGGTAGACATATTCAGAACAGAGTAGTAGACATATTCAGACCAGAGTAGTAGACATATTCAGACCAGAGTAGTAGACATATTCAGACCAGAGTAGTAGACATATTCGGACCAGAGTAGTAGACATATTCAGACCACAGTAGTAGACATATTCAGACCAGACTGGTAGACATATTCAGACCAGAGTAGTAGACATATTCAGACCAGAGTAGTAGACATATTCAGACCAGACTGGTAGACATATTCAGACCAGAGTAGTAGACATATTCAGACCAGAGTAGTAGACATATTCAGACCAGAGTAGTAGACATATTCAGACCAGAGTAGTAGACATATTCAGACCAGAGTAGTAGACATATTCAGACCAGACTGGTAGACATATTCAGACCAGAGTAGTAGACATATTCAGACCAGAGTAGTAGACATATTCAGACCAGACTGGTAGACATATTCAGACCAGAGTAGTTGACATATTCAGACCAGAGTAGTAGACATATTCAGACCAGAGTAGTAGACATATTCAGACCAGACTGGTAGACATATTCAGACCAGAGTAGTAGACATATTCAGACCAGAGTAGTAGACATATTCAGACCAGAGTAGTAGACATATTCAGACCAGAGTAGTAGACATATTCAGACCAGACTGGTAGACATATTCAGACCAGAGTAGTATACATATTCAGACCAGAGTAGTAGACATATTCAGACCAGAGTAGTAGACATATTCAGACCAGAGTAGTAGACATATTCAGACCAGAGTAGTAGACATATTCAGACCAGAGTAGTAGACATATTCAGACCAGACTGGTAGACAATTTCAGACCAGAGTAGTAGACATATTCAGACCAGAGTAGTTGACATATTCAGACCAGAGTAGTAGACATATTCAGACCAGAGTAGTAGACATATTCAGACCAGACTTTTAGACATATTCAGACCAGAGTAGTAGACATATTCAGACCAGAGTAGTAGACATATTCAGACCAGAGTAGTAGACATATTCAGACCAGACTGGTAGACATATTCAGACCAGAGTAGTAGACATATTCAGACCAGAGTAGTAGACCAGACATATTCAGACCAGAGTAGTAGACATATTCAGACCAGAGTAGTAGACATATTCAGACCAGAGTAGTAGACATATTCAGACCAGACTGGTAGACATATTCAGACCAGAGTAGTAGACATATTCAGACCAGAGTAGTAGACATATTCAGACCAGACTGGTAGACATATTCAGACCAGAGTAGTTGACATATTCAGACCAGAGTAGTAGACATATTCAGACCAGAGTAGTAGACATATTCAGACCAGACTGGTAGACATATTCAGACCAGAGTAGTAGACATATTCAGACCAGAGTAGTAGACATATTCAGACCAGAGAAGTAGACATATTCAGAACAGAGTAGTAGACATATTCAGACCAGACTGGTAGACATATTCAGACCAGAGTAGTATACATATTCAGACCAGAGTAGTAGACATATTCAGACCAGAGTAGTAGACATATTCAGATCAGAGTAGTAGACATATTCAGACCAGAGTAGTAGACATATTCAGACCAGACTGGTAGACAATTTCAGACCAGAGTAGTAGACATATTCAGACCAGAGTAGTTGACATATTCAGACCAGAGTAGTAGACATATTCAGACCAGAGTAGTAGACATATTCAGACCAGACTGGTAGACATATTCAGACCAGAGTAGTAGACATATTCAGACCAGAGTAGTAGACATATTCAGACCAGAGTAGTAGACATATTCAGACCAGAGTAGTAGACATATTCAGACCAGACTGGTAGACATATTCAGACCAGAGTAGTAGACATATTCAGACCAGAGTAGTAGACATATTCAGACCAGACTGGTAGACATGTTCACACCAGAGTAGTAGACATATTCAGACCAGAGTAGTTGACATATTCAGACCAGAGTAGTAGACATATTCAGACCAGAGTAGTAGACATATTCAGACCAGACTGGTAGACATATTCAGACCAGAGTAGTAGATATATTCCCACCAGAGTAGTAGACATATTCAGACCAGAGTAGTAGACATATTCAGACCAGAGTAGTAGACATATTCAGACCTGAGTAGTAGACATATTCAGACCAGACTGGTAGACATATTCAGACCAGAGTAGTAGACATATTCAGACCAGAGTAGTAGACATATTCAGACCAGAGTAGTAGACATAATCAGACCAGAGTAATAGACATATTCAGACCAGAGTAGTAGACATATTCAGACCAGACTGGTAGACATATTCAGACCAGAGTAGTAGACATATTCAGACCAGAGTAGTTGACATATTCAGACCAGAGTAGTAGACATATTCAGACCAGAGTAGTAGACATATTCAGACCAGACTGGTAGACATATTCAGACCAGAGTAGTAGACATATTCAGACCAGAGTAGTAGACATATTCAGAACAGAGTAGTAGACATATTCAGACCAGACTGGTAGACATATTCAGACCAGAGTAGTAGACATATTCAGACCAGAGTAGTAGACATATTCAGACCAGAGTAGTAGACATATTCAGACCAGACTGGTAGACATATTCAGACCAGAGTAGTAGACATGTTCAGACCAGAGTAGTAGACATATTCAGACCAGAGTAGTTGACATATTCAGACCAGAGTAGTAGACATATTCAGACCAGAGTAGTAGAGATATTCAGACCAGAGTAGTAGACATATTCAGACAAGACTGGTAGACATATTCAGACCAGAGTAGTAGACATATTCAGACCAGAGTAGTAGACATATTCAGACCTGAGTAGTAGACATATTCAGACCAGACTGGTAGACATATTCAGACCAGAGTAGTAGACATATTCAGACCAGAGTAGTAGACATATTCAGAACAGAGTAGTAGACATATTCAGACCAGACTGGTAGACATATTCAGACCAGAGTAGTAGACATATTCAGACCAGAGTAGTAGACATATTCAGACCAGAGTAGTAGACATATTCAGACCAGACTGGTAGACATATTCAGACCAGAGTAGTAGACATGTTCAGACCAGAGTAGTAGACATATTCAGACCAGAGTAGTTGAAATATTCAGACCAGAGTAGTAGACATATTCAGACCAGAGTAGTAGACATATTCAGACCAGACTGGTAGACATATTCAGACCAGAGTAGTAGACATATTCAGACCAGAGTAGTAGACATATTCAGACCTGAGTAGTAGACATATTCAGACCAGACTGGTAGACATATTCAGACCAGAGTAGTAGACATATTCAGACCAGAGTAGTAGACATATTCAGACCAGAGTAGTAGACATATTCAGACCAGAGTAGTAGACATATTCAGACCAGACTGGTAGACATATTCAGACCAGAGTAGTAGACATATTCAGACCAGAGTAGTTGACATATTCAGACCAGAGTAGTAGACATATTCAGACCAGAGTAGTAGACATATTCAGACCAGACTGGTAGACATATTCAGACCAGAGTAGTAGACATATTCAGACCAGAGTAGTAGACATATTCAGACCAGAGTAGTAGACATATTCAGACCAGAGTAGTAGACATATTCAGACCAGAGTAGTAGACATATTCAGACCAGAGTAGTAGACATATTCAGACCAGACTGGTAGACATATTCAGACCAGAGTAGTAGACATATTCAGACCAGAGTAGTAGACATATTCAGACCAGACTGGTAGACATGTTCACACCAGAGTAGTAGACATATTCAGACCAGAGTAGTTGACATATTCAGACCAGAGTAGTAGACATATTCAGACCAGAGTAGTAGACATATTCAGACCAGACTGGTAGACATATTCAGACCAGAGTAGTAGATATATTCCCACCAGAGTAGTAGACATATTCAGACCAGAGTAGTAGACATATTCAGACCAGAGTAGTAGACATATTCAGACCTGAGTAGTAGACATATTCAGACCAGACTGGTAGACATATTCAGACCAGAGTAGTAGACATATTCAGACCAGAGTAGTAGACATATTCAGACCAGAGTAGTAGACATATTCAGACCAGAGTAGTAGACATATTCAGACCAGAGTAGTAGACATATTCAGACCAGAGTAGTAGACATATTCAGACCAGAGTAGTAGACATATTCAGACCAGAGTAGTAGACATATTCAGACCAGAGTAGTAGACATATTCAGACCAGAGTAGTAGACATATTCAGACCAGAGTAGTAGACATATTCAGACCAGAGTAGTAGACATATTCAGACCAGACTGGTAGACATATTCAGACCAGAGTAGTAGACATATTCAGACCAGAGTAGTAGACATATTCAGACCAGACTGGTAGACATGTTCACACCAGAGTAGTAGACATATTCAGACCAGAGTAGTTGACATATTCAGACCAGAGTAGTAGACATATTCAGACCAGAGTAGTAGACATATTCAGACCAGACTGGTAGACATATTCAGACCAGAGTAGTAGATATACTCCCACCAGAGTAGTAGACATATTCAGACCAGAGTAGTAGACATATTCAGACCAGAGTAGTAGACATATTCAGACCTGAGTAGTAGACATATTCAGACCAGACTGGTAGACATATTCAGACCAGAGTAGTAGACATATTCAGACCAGAGTAGTAGACATATTCAGACCAGAGTAGTAGACATATTCAGACCAGAGTAGTAGACATATTCAGACCAGAGTAGTAGACATATTCAGACCAGAGTAGTAGACATATTCAGACCAGAGTAGTAGACATATTCAGACCAGAGTGGTAGACATATTCAGACCAGAGTGGTAGACATATTCAGACCAGAGTAGTAGACATATTCAGACCAGAGTAGTAGACATATTCAGACCAGAGTAGTAGACATATTCAGACCAGAGTAGTAGACATATTCAGACCAGAGTAGTAGACATATTCAGACCAGAGTAGTAGACATATTCAGACCAGAGTAGTAGACATATTCAGACCAGAGTAGTAGACATATTCAGACCAGAGTAGTAGACATATTCAGACCAGAGTAGTAGACATATTCAGACCAGAGTAGTAGACATATTCAGACCAGAGTGGTAGACATATTCAGACCAGAGTAGTAGACATATTCAGACCAGAGTGGTAGACATATTCAGACCAGAGTAGTAGACATATTCAGACCAGAGTGGTAGACATATTCAGACCAGAGTAGTAGACATATTCAGACCAGAGTGGTAGACATATTCAGACCAGAGTAGTAGACATATTCAGACCAGAGAAGTGTGTGCGTGTGCGTGTGCGCGCGCGCGTGTGTGTGTGTGTGTGTGTGTGTGTGTGTGTGTGTGTGTGTGTGTTGCTCAGCAAAGATCACTTTCACACAGGCGTTGATTTACCCAGACAGGAACAAAAGAGATTGATTATCTGCTTGAAAGGATTTTGGGATTAAAGTCTACTGATCTAGTCAGACACTTTTCGAAAGTCCAGCAGCGGGTGTGGGGACAGAGGAGGAGGTTCAATGAGGTGACAGTAATGACGCATGAATGGCATATTGTATTGGTGTGTGTAATGGATGTGTTTGTACATTGCAGGCTATGTAAAGTGTGTGTGAGTGTGTTTGTACATTGCAGGCTGTGTATGAGTGTGTGTGAGTGTGTATACACATTGCAGGATGTGTATGAGTGTGTGTGTGTGTGTTTATGCACATTGCAGGCTGTGTATAAGTGTGTGTGAGTGTGTTTGTACATTGCAGGCTGTGTATGAGTGTGTGTGAGTGTGTTTGTACATTGCAGGCTGTGTATAAGTGTGTGTGAGTGTGTTTGTACATTGCAGGCTGTGTATGAGTGTGTGTGAGTGTGTATGTACATTGCAGTGAGTGTGTATGCAGTAGTAGTTTTTCTCCGGAGGATGACAACAGCTCTTACTCCTCAGCAGTGCTGTCCATGTCTCACTGGCAGTGTCCCTGAAACAAGACGTACTGTCCACACTATCTATCATCCGTCAGCACAAAGCCCTGTTTGAAACCACAAAGTTCTGTGGAAACCACAAAACCCTGTGTGAAACCACAAAGCCCTGTGTGAAACCACAAAGCCCTGTGTGAAACCACAAAGCCCTGTGAGAAACCACAAAGCCTTGTGTGAAACCACAAAGCCCTGTGTGAAACCACAAAGCCCTGTGAGAAACCACAAAGCCCTGTGTGAAACCACAAAGCCCTGTGAGAAACCACAAAGCCCTGTGTGGGATAACACACAGACAGTTGGTGAGTGATAACAGACAGTTGGTGAGGGATAACCCAGAGACAGTTGGTGAGGGATAACAGACAGTTGGTGAGGGATAACAGACAGTTGGTGAGGGATAATAGACAGTTGGTGAGGGATAACAGACAGTTGGTGAGGGATAACACAGAGACAGCTGGTGAGGGATAACACAGAGACAGCTGGTGAGGGATAACACAGAGACAGCTGGTGAGGGATAACAGACAGTTGGTGAGGGATAACAGGCAATTGGTGAGGGATAATAGACAGTTGGTAAGGTATAACACAGAGACAGCTGGTGAGGGATAACACAGAGACAGTTGGAGAGGGATAACACAGAGACAGCTGGTGAGGGATAACACAGAGACAGCTGGTGAGGGATAACAGACAGTTGGTGAGGGATAACAGGCAATTGGTGAGGGATAATAGACAGTTGGTGAGGGATAACACAGAGACAGCTGGTGAGGGATAACACAGAAAGAGTTGGTGAGGGATAACAGACAGTGACAGTTGGTGAGGGATAACAGACAGTGACAGTTTGTGAGGGATAACAGACAGTGACAGTTTGTGAGGGATGACATACAGTGACAGTTTGTGAGGGATAACGCAGAAAGAGTTGGTGAGGGATAACAGACAGTGACAGTTTGTGAGGGATAACAGACAGTGACAGTTGGTGATGGATAACGCAGAAAGAGTTGGTGAGGGATAACAGACAGTGACAGTTGGTGAGGGATAACAGACAGTGACAGTTTGTGAGGGATAACAGACAGTGACAGTTTGTGAGGGATAACAGACAGTGACAGTTTGTGAGGGATAACAGACAGTGACAGTTGGTGATGGATAACGCAGAAAGAGTTGGTGAGGGATAACAGACAGTGACAGTTGGTGATGGATAACGCAGAAAGAGTTGGTGAGGGATAACGTAAAGACAGCTTTTGAGGGATAACGCAGAGACAGTTGGCGAGGGGTAACGCAGAGACAGCTGGTGAGGGATAACGCAGAGACAGCTGGTGAAGGATAATGCAGAGACAGCTGGTGAGGGATAACGCAGAGACAGCTGGTGAGGGATAATGCAGAGACAGTTGGTGAGGGATAATGCAGAGACAGCTGGTGAGAGATAATGCAGAAACAGCTGGTGCGGGATACCGTAGAGACAGCTGGTGAGAGAACGCAGAGACAGCTGGTGAGAGATTATGCAGAGACAGCTGGTGAGGGATAATGCAGAGACAGCTGGTGAGGGATACCGTAGAGACAGCTAGTGAGGGATAATGCAGTGGCAGTCGGTGAGGGATAATGCAGGGACAGTTGGTGAGGGATAACGCTGAGACAGCTGGTGAGAGATAACAAGGACATGGCTCCTTTTGTATCACATTCAGGGTGGTTCAGTGTCGGACTGGGAATGAAATTAGGCTCTGGCCACACAGGCCCACAACAACTGTACCACACAGGCCCAGTGCGGCTGTACCACACAGGCCCAATACAGCTGTACCACACAGGCCCAGTGCGGCTGTACCACACAGGTCCAATCCTACTTTCAATCTCTCCACTGCCCTCCCACCACCTCTTCATTCCCCCCCCCCCTCTTTCCTCCTATCTCACTATTCTCCCTTTATTTCTTCCCTCTAATCTCTGTTTGCACATAACTGCTCCGTAACCTCTAATGTGTCAATCATCTCCACTGTCTATCAGATTCAGTGACATCTGTTGCATAGTGATACGAGTTATTAATATTGAGTTGCTGAGGATGTTGATGACCCCTCTCGGAGCTGAATGGGCAGCAGCCTACGTGTGTTTACCGTCTTGGGGCCGACCACGCGCTCCGCTCAGTCACAAACCTGTCAGGATTATTTAATGGCCGACAGAAAGACAAGCACGGGCCCCGCTTGTCTTTGCTCCATCTCTAAATCTTTCTGGCTGGTTCTGACCCTATTGATTGGATAAAGGTCCTATTCTGTTGGGCTGTCTGACAAATGGTGATGCATGGCGGTGCTTGGCGGTGCGTGGCGGTGCTTGGTGGTGCTTGGCGGTGCTTGGCGGTGCGTGGCGGTGTGTGGCGGTGCGTGGCGGTGTGTGTGTGGCGGTGAGTGGCGGTGCGTGGCGGTGCGGGGCGGTGCGTGGCGGTGTGTGGCGATGCTTGGCGGTGCGTGGCGGTGCGTGGCGGTGCGTGGAGGTGCGTGGCAGTGTGTGGCGGTGTGTGGCGGTGCGTGGCGGTGTGTGGCGGTGTGTGGCGGTGCGTCGGTGTGTGGCGGTGTGTGGCGGTGCGTGGCGGTGCATTGCGGTGCTTGGCCGTGTGTGGCGGTGTGTGGCGGTGCTTGGCGGTGTGTGGCGGTGCTTGGCGGTGCGTGGCGGTGCTTGGTGGTGCGTGGCGGTGCTTGGTGATGTGTGGCGGTGCTTGGCGATGTGTGGTGGTGCTTGGCGGTGTGTGGCGGTGCGTAGCGGTGCTTGGCAGTGTGTGGTGGTGCTTGGCGGTGCTTGGCGGTGCGTGGCGGTGTGTGGCGGTGCGTGGCGGTGCTTGGCGGTGTGTGGCGGTGCTTGGCGGTACTTGGCGGTAGGTGGCGGTGTGTGGCGGTGCGAGGCGGTGTGTGGCGGTGCTTGGCGATGTGTGGCGGTGCTTGGCGGTGCTTGGCGATGTGTGGCAGTGCTTGGCGGTGCTTGGCGATGTGTGGCGGTGCTTGGTGGTGCTTGGTGATGTGTGGCGGTGCTTGGCGGTGTGTGGCGGTGCGTGGCGGTGTGTGGCGGTGCTTGGCGATGTGTGGCGGTGCTTGGCGGTGTGTGGTGGCCTGGTGGGGTGGCCTGGTGAATGTTGTCATGGGGGGGAGAGAAACACACAATCATGGTTTTGAAGAGAGCCACACTGTCTAAGAGACTCATGGGTAATTGTTGTTTGCCATCCAATCAGCATGTTCTGTGTCTGCTCTGTCACTGACTTGTTGCTGTAGGGGCCGCGGAGAGGATGTCAATGCATGTGTTGCGATGCAGTATCGTCAGTTGAGGATCCTCAGAGAAGGAAGGGAAGGACCATCCTCCTCAGTGTATTTAATACAATTAAAATAGTGAAACATTAAAAAGGCTAAAATATATAAAATATATAAGACTAAATATATCCACATCACCAAATAATAGATTAAACCACAGTGTTTTGCAACGAAGGTCTGCAGTAGCCTCAACAGCACCCTGTATGGTAGCACCACGGTGTAGCTGGAGGACAGATAGTTTTCATCCTCCTCTGGGTACATCGACTTCAATACAAAACCTAGGAGACTCACGGTTCTCACCCCCTTACACAGTAATTATGAGAACTTCGGGAGGACGTCCTCCAACCTATCAGGGTTCTTGCCGTATGAACTGACCTTTTGCCCACCCAAATTAAAGGGTAAGAGAATGAATCTAGCACTGAAAGCATAAGCTACAGCTAGCGAGCACAGCAGTGCGTGAAATGTAGTGAGTAGATGACTCAAAGAGAAAGACAATAGTTGAACAGTTTTGAACAACTACATTTCTTCAAAAATGAAGGAGAAGCCAGGTGTAACTGCTAAAGTGCTTGCTGACTGTACACTGTATTGCATGATTGTAGCGGTTTTACTAGCTAATGTGTTTGTTTTATTAGCTATGTTGATTTGATGTTAGATAATATGGTGCCAACAATGTAGGCCGTGTGTAGTGGTTATCGGTTATGATATGATGGTTTTGCTTGGAAAGGATTTTTCACCTGGTCACAGACAACTGATGTGTTGAGGAGAGAGGAGGAGTGCACGTAGATGTGAGAAGGAATTACAAAGTGATGTGGCTGCTATGACAGTGATCATGGTATTTGTATGTGGCTGCTATGACAGTGATCATGGTATTTGTATGTGGCTGCTATGACAGTGATCATGCTGTTTGTATGTGGCTGCTATGAAAGTAAATTGTGTTTGCATGTGATCAGATCATTCCTCCGATTCTGATGAAAAATGTTTCTTAAATGGAAGCAAACGGAATGGGGATAAACATATCTGACTTTGTCCAATACAAACTCTTGTTTGCAACTGTTGAACTAATTATTACACCCTAGATCAGCTAGATGCAGGCAAGAGTGTGCAAGGTTGGTAAAGAATGTGTCATTGTCTGTTACCTTGATCACGCTAATGTCTCTCAACCTGTGCACCTACGTGATAAACTTTCATTCATAGGCTAGGTTGTAGAAGCCTCACGATGTGTATAGGGAAATTCAATTCTAAATGATATCTGAGTGTTGGAGTGTGCCCCTGGCTATCCTTAAAAATAATAATAATAATAATCAGGCCTTCTGGTTAACATTTTGGAAGTATATTTTAGCAATTACACTTTTGATACTTAAGTATATTTCAAAACAAATACTTTTAGAATTTTACTCAAATAGTATTTTACTGGGTGACTTTCACTTTTATTTGAGCCATTTTCTATTAAGGCATCTTTACTTTTACTACAGTATGACTTTTGGGTACGTTTTCCATATTTGACCAGATGTACATGTGGACATTTCAGCTTTGTGCTTTCAGTGATTCAGTGTTACTCTTAGACAGATTCAAGTAGGTGTGGATAATCCTGATCTTAAAGCGGTCAGATCTGCTGATCTTTAGAGCAGGGTGAAAGACACTCATCCCACATGACAGCATGGAAATTGGAAGATGGCATCTAGGAGGAAAATGAAGCAAATCTGTCAGACACGATCATGGGACAGACGTGTTGTGAAGATGCAAACAGCAAGGTGAACATTCCCAATGTGACTACCATACGTTATAACTTCATCTGGAAATACTCATGTTTTCTCAGTATGAAAAGGTAAGCTACCGGACATCTCTGAAGTGGCTCAGGTAAGGTTGGAGGGAATGGGGAGGGAAGGGGTGGTAATAACAACACTAGTCTCTCTAGGCCCTATCTCTATGACACTCTTTCACTATGTGGGGAAGGATTTCCTGCCCGCAGCAGGCTGGTTGTTGAGGGTCAGGCTAGAGTAGCGCTGTCCATGGTGCTGAATGCACAGCTACACTCCCTGTGTTAGTCCATGGTGCTGAATGCACAGCTACACTACCTGTGTTAGTCCATGGTACTGAATGCACAGCTACACTCCCTGTGTTAGTCCATGGTGCTGAATGCACAAATACACTCCCTGTGTTAGTCCATGGTGCTGAATGCACAGCTACACTCCCTGTGTTAGTCCATGGTGCTGAATGCACAGCTACACTACCTGTGTTAGTCCATGGTGCTGAATGCACAGCTACACTGTGTTAGTCCCTGTGCACAGCTTACCTGTGTTAGTCCATGGTGCTGAATGCACAGCTACACTCCCTGAATGCACAGCTACACTATCTGTGTTAGTCCATGGTGCTGAATGCACAGCTACACTCCCTGTGTTAGTCCATGGTGCTGATTGCACAGCTACACTCCCTGTGTTAGTCCATGGTGCTGAATGCACAGCTACACTCCCTGTGTTAGTCCATGGTGCTGAATGCACAGCTACACTCCCTGTGTTAGTCCATGGTGCTGAATGCACAGCTACACTCCCTGTGTTAGTCCATGGTGCTGAATGCACAGCTACACTACTTGTGTTAGTCCATGGTGCTGAATGCACCGCTACAGTCCCTGTGTTAGTCCATGGTGCTGATTGCACAGCTACACTCCCTGTGTTAGTCCATGGTGCTGAATGCACAGCTACACTCCCTGTGTTAGTCCATGGTGCTGAATGCACAGCTACACTCCCTGTGTTAGTGCATGGTGCTGAATGCACAGCTACACTCCCTGTGTTAGTCCATGGTGCTGAATGCACAGCTACACTCCCTGTGTTAGTCCATGGTGCTGAATGCACAAATACACTCCCTGTGTTAGTCCATGGTGCTGAATGCACAGCTACACTCCCTGTGTTAGTCCATGGTGCTGAATGCACAGCTACACTACCTGTGTTAGTCCATGGTGCTGAATGCACAGCTACACTACCTGTGTTAGTCCATGGTGCTGAATGCACAGCTACACTACCTGTGTTAGTCCATGGTGCTGAATGCACAGCTACACTCCCTGTGTTTGTCCATGGTACTGAATGCACAGCTACACTATCTGTGTTAGTCCATGGTGCTGAATGCACAGCTACACTCCCTGTGTTAGTCCATGGTGCTGATTGCACAGCTACACTCCCTGTGTTAGTCCATGGTGCTGAATGCACAGCTACACTCCCTGTGTTGGTCCATGGTGCTGAATGCACAGCTACACTCCCTGTGTTAGTCCATGGTGCTGAATGCACAGCTACACTCCCTGTGTTAGTCCATGGTGCTGAATGCACAGCTACACTACTTGTGTTAGTCCATGGTGCTGAATGCACCGCTACAGTCCCTGTGTTAGTCCATGGTGCTGATTGCACAGCTACACTCCCTGTGTTAGTCCATGGTGCTGAATGCACAGCTACACTCCCTGTGTTAGTGCATGGTGCTGAATGCACAGCTACACTCCCTGTGTTAGTCCATGGTGCTGAATGCACAGCTACACACCCTGTGTTAGTGCATGGTGCTGAATGCACAGCTACACTCCCTGTGTTTGTCCATGGTACTGAATGCACAGCTACACTATCTGTGTTAGTCCATGGTGCTGAATGCACAGCTACACTCCCTGTGTTAGTCCATGGTGCTGAATGCACAGCTACACTCCCTGTGTTAGTCCATGGTGCTGAATGCACAGCTACACTCCCTGTGTTAGTGCATGGTGCTGAATGCACAGCTACACTCCCTGTGTTAGTGCATGGTGCTGAATGCACAGTGCCATGGTGCTGAATGCACAGCTACACTCCTTGTGTCCATGGTGCTGAATGCACAAATACACTCCCTGTGTTATGGTGCTGAATGCACAGCTACACCCCCTGTGTTAGTGCATGGTGCTGAATGCACAGCTACACTCCCTGTGTTAGTCCATGGTGCTGAATGCACAGCTACACTCCCTGTGTTAGTCCATGGTGCTGAATGCACAGCTACACTCCCTGTGTTAGTGCATGGTGCTGAATGCACAGCTACACTCCCTGTGTTAGTGCATGGTGCTGAATGCACAGCTACACTCCCTGTGTTAGTGCATGGTGCTGAATGCACAGCTACACTTCCTGTGTTAGTCCATGGTGCTGAATGCACAGCTACACTCCCTGTGTTAGTGCATGGTGCTGAATGCACAGCTACACTCCCTGTGTTAGTCCATGGTGCTGAATGCACAGCTACACTCCCTGTGTTAGTCCATGGTTTCTAATGCACAGCTACAATCCCTGGGTGTTTCTCAAAATGTATACAACCGTGCCACGAGTACGCAAATTGGAGCACGGGAGGGTCGGAGTATAAGTCCAAATCAATCCGAACCGAACTCGTACTCGTACTTCGTTTTAAGCAACGCCGCAAGCTTCAATGGAAAGTCTGCAAAGAAACCACAGAAAAAAAGTATGATGGTGGGTATTATTTGAGCTGAAGCGAGAGAAAATACAGTCCCACTTCGGATTAAAATGTTGCCTAATCACATCTCACATGTTGCCTATTCACATCTCATATGTTGCCTATTCACATGTCATATGTTGCCTAATCACATCTCATATGTTGCCTATTCACATCTCATATGTTGCCTATTCACATCTCATATGTTGCCTATTCACATCTCATATGTTGCCTATTCACATCTCATATGTTGCCTAATCACATCTCATATGTTGCCTATTCACATCTCATGTTGCCTATTCACATCTCATATGTTGCCTATTCACATCTCATATGTTGCCTATTCACATCTCATATGTTGCCTGACTACAATTTTTTATCTTGATACGTTAATATCTGTGTTACTTTTGGCATGTTTACCTGCCTACGTTGCCTATTCACATCTCATATGTTGCCTATTCACATCTCATATGTTGCCTGATCACAAGCCCATAATAAGTCACAAGCCCATAATAAGTCAATAGGGCTAACTGGCTAGCTACTACTATGGTTAGCTAGCCATGAAGAATTGTTAGCAAGCTATCCACAAATAATTGACATGGTTTGTGAAAGGACTTGCAAGGTAGACACGTGTACAGTAGTCTCTCTCTCTCTCAACATAAATACGGGTTGAATTTACAATGGTGTTTTGTTCTTCACTGGTTTCCCTTTTCTTGTGGCAACAAAATATTGCTGCTGTGATGGCACACTGTGGTATTTCACCCAATAGATATGGGAGATTATCAAAATTTGATTTGTTTTCGAATTCTTTGTAGGTCTGTATAATCTGGGGGAAATATGTCACTCTAATATGGTCATACATTTGGCAGGAGGTTAGGAAGTGCAGCTCAGTTTCCACCTCATTTTGTGGGCAGTGTGCATATAGCCTTTCTCAATAGCAAGGCTATGCTCACTGAGTCTGTACATAGTGAACCAAGTGAAACCCCCTTGGCCAAACCGTCCCCTATCCCAGACGACGCTGGGCCAACTGCGCGCCGCCCTATGGGAATCCCGGTCACGGCTGGTAATGACACAGCCTGGGATCGAACCCCAGGCTGTAGTGATGCCACAGCACTGGGAGGCAGTGCCTTAGACTGCTGTGCCCCTGCATGCAGTCTCAATTTGGTGTTTGTCCCGTTTTGTGAATTCTTGGTTGGTGAGCAGACCGTAGACCTCACAACCATAAAGGGCAATGGGTTCAAGTATTTTTTGCCAGATCCTTATTGGCATATATATACAATCACATCATCAGCTTTTAAATACACACACAATCATCATAATGGGAGATATATGATGATTGTAGCTGCAGGGCTATGGCCAGCGAACCCCTCGAAGGCTTCCATGAGGTCAACTTGGCGTCACCCACCACCCCTGACCTCCACGGATTGACCTCTGACACCAGACCCCAATGTCACAGCGCCCCTTCCAGCGCCTTGTACCATACACCCTCAGCTCCAGCCCCTGCGAGCCGACCAGCTGCCCACCCAGCCCACCTACTCTGCCCCTAGGCTACTGGGCAGCACTGAACCCCATAATTGAAGCGTTCCGGGGTTGGAACCCCCCGTCTGGTCAGAGGCGGAGTTAGTTCCTGTCTGGAGAGGAAGGGGAGGAGTCGCTGACTCTGTCAAACGCCACATCCTCATCGGCAGACTCGATAGCCTCACCAACTACTTCTCAGTGTGTCAAATCGGAGGGCCTGTTGTCCGGGCCTCTGGCAGTCTCGATGGGGGTGCCACAGGGTTACATTTTTGGGCCGACTCTCTTCTCTGTATAAATCAATGATGTCCCTCTTGCTGCTGGTGAGTCTCTGATCCCACCTCTACGCAGACAACACCATTCTGTATACTTCTGGCCCCTCTTTGGACACTGTGTTAACTAACCTCCAGACAAGCTTCAATACCATACAACTCTCCTTCCGTGGCCTCCAACTGCTCTTAAATACAAGTAAAACTAAATGCATGTTTTTCAACCGATCGCTGCCCGCACCTGCCCGCCCGTCCAACATCACTACTCTGGACGGTTCTGACTTAGAATATGTGGACAACTACAAATACCTAGGTGTCTGATTAGACTGTAAACTCTCCTTCCAGACTCACATCAAACATCTCCAATCCAAAGTTAAATCTAGAATTGGCTTCCTATTGCACAACAAAGTATCCTTCACTCATGCTGCCAAACATACCCTCGTAAAACTGACCATCCTACCGATCCTCGACTTCGACGATGTCATTTACAAAATAGCCTCCAATACCCTACACAATAAATTGGATGCAGTCTATCACAGTGCCATCTGTTTTGTCACCAAAGCCCCATATACTACCCACCAATGCGACCTGTGCGCTCCCGTTGGCTGGCCCTCACTTCATACTCGTCGCCAAACCCACTGGCTCCAGGTAATCTACAAGAGCCTGCTAGGTAAAGTTCCCCCTTATCTCAGCTCTCTGGTCACCATAGCAGCACCCACCTGTAGCACGCGCTCCAGAAGGTACAGTGCCTTGCGAAAGTATTCGGCCCCCTTGAACTTTGCGACCTTTTGCCACATTTCAGGCTTCAAACATAAAGATATAAAACTGTATTTTTTTGTGAAGAATCAACAACAAGTGGGACACAATCATGAAGTGGAACGACATTTATTGGATATTTCAAACTTTTTTAACAAATCAAAAACTGAAAAATTGGGCGTGCAAAATTATTCAGCCCCTTTACTTTCAGTGCAGCAAACTCTCTCCAGAAGTTCAGTGAGGATCTCTGAATGATCCAATGTTGACCTAAATGACTAATGATGATAAATACAATCCACCTGTGTGTAATCAAGTCTCCGTATAAATGCACCAGCACTGTGATAGTCTCAGAGGTCCGTTAAAAGCGCAGAGAGCATCATGAAGAAAAAGGAACACACCAGGCAGGACCGAGATATTGTTGTGAAGAAGTTTAAAGCCGGATTTGGATACAAAACGATTTCCCAAGCTTTAAACATCCCAAGGAGCACTGTGCAAGCGATAATATTGAAATGGAAGGAGTATCAGACCACTGCAAATCTACCAAGACCTGGCCGTCCCTCTAAACTTTCAGCTCATACAAGGAGAAGACTGATCAGAGATGCAGCCAAGAGGCCCATGATCACTCTGGATGAACTGCAGAGATCTACAGCTGAGGTGGGAGACTCTGTCCATAGGACAACAATCAGTCGTATATTGCACAAATCTGGCCTTTATGGAAGAGTGGCAAAAAGAAAGCCATTTCTTAAAGATATCCATAAAAAGTGTCGTTTAAAGTTTGCCACAAGCCACCTGGGAGACACACCAAACATGTGGAAGAAGGTGCTCTGGTCAGATGAAACCAAAATTGAACTTTTTGGCAACAATGCAAAACGTTATGTTTGGCGTAAAAGCAACACAGCTGAACACACCATCCCCACTGTCAAACATGGTGGTGGCAGCATCATGGTTTGGGCCTGCTTTTCTTCAGCAGGGACAGGGAAGATGGTTAAAATTGATGGGAAGATGGATGGAGCCAAATACAGGACCATTCTGGAAGAAAACCTGATGGAGTCTGCAAAAGACCTGAGACTGGGACAGAGATTTGTCTTCCAACAAGACAATGATCCAAAACATAAAGCAAAATCTACAATGGAATGGTTCAAAAATAAACATATCCAGGTGTTAGAATGGCCAAGTCAAAGTCCAGACCTGAATCCAATCGAGAATCTGTGTAAAGAACTGAAAACTGCTGTTCACAAATGCTCTCCATCCAACCTCACTGAGCTCGAGCTGTTTTGCAAGGAGGAATGGGAAAAAATGTCAGTCTCTCGGTGTGCAAAACTGATAGAGACATACCCCAAGCGACTTACAGCTGTAATCGCAGCAAAAGGTGGCGCTACAAAGTATTAACTTAAGGGGGCTGAATAATTTTGCACGCCCAATTTTTCAGTTTTTGATTTGTTAAAAAAGTTTGAAATATCCAATAAATGTCGTTCCACTTCATGATTGTGTCCCACTTGTTGTTGATTCTTCACAAAAAAATACAGTTTTATATCTTTATGTTTGAAGCCTGAAATGTGGCAAAAGGTCGCAAAGTTCAAGGGGGCCGAATACTTTCGCAAGGCACTGTATATCTCTGTCACGTTCTGACCTTGGAGGACAGGAAAGGAGAGAGGAAGACGGTGTGTGTGTGGAGAATAGGAAGGGAGAGAGGAAGACGGTGTGTGTGTGGAGGACAGTAAGGGAGAGAGGAAGACGGTGTGTGTATGGAGGACAGTAAGGGAGAGAGGAAGACGGTGTGTGTGTGGAGGACAGTAAGGGAGAGAGGAAGACGGTGTGTGTGTGGAGGACAGTAAGGGAGAGAGGAAGACAGTGTGTGTGTGGAGGACAGTAAGGGAGAGAGGAAGACGGTGTGTGTGTGGAGGACAGTAAGGGAGAGAGGAAGACGGTGTGTGTGTGGAGGACAGTAAGGGAGAGAGGAAGACGGTGTGTGTGTGGAGGACAGTAAGGGAGAGAGGAAGACGGTGTGTATGGAGGATAGGAAGGGAGAGAGGAAGACGGTGTGTGTATGGAGGACAGTAAGGGAGAGAGGAAGACGGTGTGTGTGTGGAGGACAGTAAGGGAGAGAGGAAGACGGTGTGTGTGTGGAGGACAGTAAGGGAGAGAGGAAGACATTGTGTATGGAGGACAGTAAGGGAGAGAGGAAGACGGTGTGTGTATGGAGGACAGTAAGGGAGAGAGGAAGACGGTGTGTGTATGGAGGACAGTAAGGGAGAGAGGAAGACGGTGTGTGTGTGGAGGACAGTAAGGGAGAGAGGAAGACGGTGTGTGTGTGGAGGACAGTAAGCGAGAGAGGAAGACGGTGTGTGTGTGGAGGACAGTAAGGGAAAGAGGAAGACGGTGTGTGTGTGGAGGACAGTAAGAGAAAGAGGAAGACGTTGTCTGCAGGCAGCCAGCTTTAATCCCAGCTATAGCCCCACTCCCTGCTCCATGGCTGGGATAATGCCCCAGCCCCTAACTGTGGTGCCGCCCGTGATCATGGGGATGAAGGGCCTCGCTATGTCACACGACATGGTTAGAGGGGTCAGTAAACGAACAACCCTGCACTTCTAACAAACTAACTAACACATACACACACACACACACACCCCCGGGGACACCTAACAAAAGGTCACGGCTATTGGTTGCTTGTTTATTTGCTTGCTTGTTTCCTAGTGGTTAAATTCCTCATTTTAGACACTGGGGTTTTTCAGCTCATAGCTGAAGGCTTAGTCCAAACCATGACTTGTGAAGCTGATTTTGTTTTCACTCCTCGGGCTTCTGCTTCTGCCTTTCCTCCTCTACCTTCTCCTCTCTTTTTACCTTCTGATACGCCGAACCTGCCATTGTCTTCCTCCTCGTTCTCGTTCTCCTATCCCTCTTCCTCATACCCCTCCTCTTCCTACCCCTCGAACTTAGCCAACCACTGTACTGTAGGTGTCAGGAAGCCTGGCTGTGTAAATGCATGAGTGAACGTTTCCCCAGCAAATGTACTTTCCACTAAAATAAAGCTATATCAATCAGCTGACGGGAAAATAGAGGGCTATTACTCTGTAGCAAGATGCTTGATTGGATGTATATTGATATATGCCAGGTGGCGTGGGTGGAAAGGGTGTAAATGCAGAGATATTTTGTTGATTCAATGACTGAGTTACAGATCAGCGTAAAAAGCCTTCTGCTCTGCTAGTGTAATCATATATCACATACCTATTCCCTGGCACACGAGAGACCATGTCAGCTGTGCCTGAGCAATTTGTGGAAATGAGTGCGATGAATAGAGAGTTTTGATGTGGCATTATGATGGTAAAGTGGGTTCAATTTTAATGGTGTGTTATAAAAAATAAATACAAAAAACAACACATTAAGGGTGATGCCTTCATGTGCTAAGACAAAGGCAGCTGCATAATGTTCTGTTGGCATGGAGCTCTGGAGGTGGTGCAGAGCACCTCCACACACGCTCATATTCACACACTCACACACTCACACAATCACACAATCACACACTCACACACTCACACACTCACAATCACACACTCACACACTCACACACTCACACACTCACAATCACACACTCACACACTCACACAGAACAGATGCATTCTCAGTGGAGATAAATTGGTAGTGATTAATTAACGTAACATGGTGTTGGATGGTAGCGACGTGACATGGTGTTGGATGGTAGCAACGTAACATGGTGTTGGATGGTATCAACGTAACATAGTGTTGGATGGTAGCAACCTAACATGGTGTTGGATGGTAGCGACGTAACATGGTGTTGGATGGTAGCGTCGTAACACGGTGTTGGATGGTAGCGTCGTAACATGGTGTTGGATGGTAGCGACATAAGATGGTGTTGGATGGTAGCAACGTATCATGGTGTTGGATGGTAGCGACGTAACATGGTGTTGGATGGTAGCGACGTAACATGGTGTTGGATGGTAGCACGTAACATGGTGTTGGATGGTAGCGACGTAACATGGTGTTGGATGGTAGCAACGTAACATGGTGTTGGATGGTAGCAATGTAACATGGTGTTGGATGGTAGCAACCTAACATGGTGTTGGATGGTAGCGACGTAACATGGTGTTGGATGGTAGCGACATAACATGGTGTTGGATGGTAGCGACGTGACATGGTGTTGGTCGACAGCAACGTAACACGGTGTTGGATGGTAGCAACGTAACATGGTGTTGGATGGTAGCGACGTAACATAGTGTTGGTCGACAGCAACGTAACACGGTGTTGGATGGTAGCAATGTAACATGGTGTTGGGTACCAGCGTCGTAACATGGTGTTGGATGGTAGCAACCTAACATGGTGTTGGATGGTAGCGACGTAACATGGTGTTGGATCGTAGCGACATAACATGGTGTTGGATGGTAGCGACGTGACATGGTGTTGGTCGACAGCAACGTAACACGGTGTTGGATGGTAGCAACGTAACATGGTGTTGGATGGTAGCAATGTAACATGGTGTTGGATGGTAGCGACGTAGCATGGTGTTGGATGGTAGCGACGTAACATGGTGTTGGGTGACAGTGACGTGACATGGTGTTTGGTGACAGTGACGTGACATGGTGTTGGATGGTAGCGACGTAACATGGTGTTGGATGGTAGCAACGTAACATGGTGTTGGGTGACAGCGTCGTAACATGGTGTTGGATGGTAGCGACGTAACAGGGTGTTGGTCGACAGCAACGTAACACGGTGTTGGATGGTAGCAACGTAACATGGTGTTGGATGGTAGCGACATAACATGGTGTTGGATGGTAGCGACGTGACATGGTGTTGGTCGACAGCAACGTAACACGGTGTTGGATGGTAGCAACGTAACATGGTGTTGGATGGTAGCGACGTAACATAGTGTTGGTCGACAGCAACGTAACACGGTGTTGGATGGTAGCAATGTAACATGGTGTTGGGTACCAGCGTCGTAACATGGTGTTGGATGGTAGCAACCTAACATGGTGTTGGATGGTAGCGACGTAACATGGTGTTGGATCGTAGCGACATAACATGGTGTTGGATGGTAGCGACGTGACATGGTGTTGGTCGACAGCAACGTAACACGGTGTTGGATGGTAGCAACGTAACATGGTGTTGGATGGTAGCAATGTAACATGGTGTTGGATGGTAGCGACGTAGCATGGTGTTGGATGGTAGCGACGTAACATGGTGTTGGGTGACAGTGACGTGACATGGTGTTTGGTGACAGTGACGTGACATGGTGTTGGATGGTAGCGACGTAACATGGTGTTGGATGGTAGCAATGTAACATGGTGTTGGGTGACAGCGTCGTAACATGGTGTTGGATGGTAGCGACGTAACAGGGTGTTGGTCGACAGCAACGTAACATGGTGTTGGATGGTAGCAACGTAACATGGTGTTGGGTACCAGCGTCGTAACATGGTGTTGGATGGTAGCAACGTAACATGGTGTTGGATGGTAGCAACATAACATGGTGTTGGATGACAGCAACGTAACATGGTGTTGGATGGTAGCAACGTAACATGGTGTTCGATGACAGCAACGTAACATGGTGTTGGATTACAGCAACGTAACATGGTGTTGGATGGTAGCAACGTAACATGGTGTTGGATGGTAGCAACGTAACATGGTGTTGGATGGTAGCAACGTAACATGGTGTTGGATGGTAGCAACGTAACATGGTGTTGGATGGTAGCAACGTAACATGGTGTTGGATGGTAGCAACGTAACATAGTGTTGGTCGACAGCAACGTAACACGGTGTTGGATGGTAGCAACGTAACATGGTGTTGGATGGTAGCGTCGTAACACGGTGTTGGGTGACAGCGTCGTAACATGGTGTTGGATGGTAGCAACGTAACATGGTGTTGGATGACAGCAACGTAACACGGTGTTGGATGGTAGCAACGTAACATGGTGTTGGATGGTAGCAACGTAACATGGTGTTGGATGGTAGCAACGTAACATGGTGTTGGATGGTAGCGACGTAACATAGTGTTGGTCGACAGCAACGTAACATGGTGTTGGATGGTAGCAATGTAACATGGTGTTGGGTACCAGCGTCGTAACATGGTGTTGGATGGTAGCAACCTAACATGGTGTTGGATGGTAGCGACGTAACATGGTGTTGGATCGTAGCGACATAACATGGTGTTGGATGGTAGCGACGTGACATGGTGTTGGTCGACAGCAACGTAACACGGTGTTGGATGGTAGCAACGTAACATGGTGTTGGATGGTAGCGACGTAGCATGGTGTTGGATGGTAGCGACGTAACATGGTGTTGGGTGACAGTGACGTGACATGGTGTTTGGTGACAGTGACGTGACATGGTGTTGGATGGTAGCGACGTAACATTGTGTTGGATGGTAGCAACATAACATGGTGTTGGATGACAGCAACGTAACATGGTGTTGGATGGTAGCAACGTAACATGGTGTTCGATGACAGCAACGTAACATGGTGTTGGATGGTAGCAACGTAACATGGTGTTGGATGGTAGCAACGTAACATGGTGTTGGATGGTAGCAACGTAACATGGTGTTGGATGGTAGCAACGTAACATGGTGTTGGATGGTAGCAACGTAACATGGTGTTGGATGGTAGCAACGTAACATGGTGTTGGATGGTAGCAACGTAACATAGTGTTGGTCGACAGCAACGTAACACGGTGTTGGATGGTAGCAACGTAACATGGTGTTGGATGGTAGCGTCGTAACACGGTGTTGGGTGACAGCGTCGTAACATGGTGTTGGATGGTAGCAACGTAACATGGTGTTGGATGACAGCAACGTAACACGGTGTTGGATGGTAGAAACGTAACATGGTGTTGGATGGTAGCAACGTAACATGGTGTTGGATGGTAGCGATGTAACAGGGTGTTGGGTGACAGTGACGTAACATGGTGTTGGGTGACAGCGTCGTAACATGGTGTTGGGTGACAGCGTCGTAACATGGTGTTGGATGGTAGCGACGTAACATGGTGTTGGATGGTATCGACGTAACATGGTGTTGGGTGACAGCGTCGTAACATGGTGTTGGGTGACAGCGTCGTAACATGGTGTTGGATGGTAGCAACTTAACATGGTGTTGGATGGTAGCGACGTAACATGGTGTTGGATGGTAGCAACGTAACATGGTGTTGGATGGTAGCGACGTAACATGGTGTTGGGTGACAGTGACGTGACAGGGTGTTGGATGGTAGCGACGTAACATGGTGTTGGGTGACAGTGACGTGACATGGTTTTGTACCCAGTGAGTGTAACTTTGGTAGGAGCCAGAAAGCCCCTCTCTGAGCCCCTTGTCCTGTTTGATTGTAATTGAGCCCACTGCATATGTTACCGTAGTCTCAGGAGTGTGCTTCCCTTCCCATGCTGTCACAGCACACGATTGAAATGGAGATTTGCTTTTCGTTTGAACAATGAGAAGCCCTCTTCAATTTACTCAGAAAGGTAAGGGGATAAGCAAGAGGAAGAAAAATAAAAAGAAGAAAGAAAGAAAGAGGGAGCAGAGAGATTGAGTGAATGTGAGAGAGACAAAGGAAGATAGACAGGCAGACAAGCGGACAGGCAGGAAGGGTACTCTAATCTCTCTACTCGTGTTAACTTATCTGTGAACTCTAGCCAACAGCATGATATGGAGTGGTATTCGTATGATATGTTACAAATTTGCAAAACAGATGATATGTTACAAATTCCAATTTGTTGTGGCTAACGTTAGCTAGGTGGTTAGGTGGCTATTGCTAACGCTAGCTAGGAGGCTGACATTAGCTAGGCTAGGGGTTAAGGTTAGGGTTAGCTAACATGCTAAGTAGTTGCAAAGTAGCTAAAAATAAGTAAGTAGTTCAAATGTTGTTAATAATGAGCTAAAATGCTAAAGCTGCCCGAGATTCGAACATACAACCTTTGGGTTGTTAGACGTTTGCGATACTTTTGTTTTTGCCTTCAAAGCTGCAGCTAGTAGCGTGTAAAATGTTCTGTCCTCGGTTGCAACACTCACTACCAAGTTCCAAACTACCTGGAAGCAACGTCAGCACAATAACTGTTCGTCGGGCGCTTCATGAAATGGGTTTCCATGGCCGAGCAGCAGCACACAAGCCTAAGATCACAATCTGGAGTGGTGTAAAGCTTGCCACCATTGGACTCTGGAGCAGTGGAAACACGTTCTCTGTAGTGATGAATCATGCTTCACCATCTGGTAGTCCGACTGATGACTCTTGGTTTGGCGGATGCCAGGAGAACGCTACCTGCCCGAATGCATAGTTTGGTGGAGGAGAGAGTTTGGGCTAGGCCCCTTAGTTCAGTGAAGGGAAATCTCAACACTAAAGCATACAGTGACATTCTAGATGATTCTGTGCTTCCAACTTTGTGGCAACAGTTTGGGGAAGGCCCTTACCTGTTTCAGCATGACAATGCCTCCATGCAAAAGCGAGGTCCATACAGAAATAGTTTGTCAAGATCGGTGTGGAAGAACTTGACTGGCCTGCACAGAGCTCTGACCTCAAACCCATCGAACACCTTTGGGATGAATTGGAATGCTGACTGCAAGCCAGGCCTAATCACTCAACATCAATTCCCGACATCACTAAGGCCCTTGTGGCTGAATGGAAGCAAGTCCCCACAGCAATGTTCTAACGTTTAGTGGAAAGCCTTCCAAGAAGAGTGGAGGCTGTTATAGCAGCAAAGGGAGGACCAACTCCATATTAATGCTCAAGATTTTGGAATGAGATGTTCAACGAGCAGGTGCCCACATACTTTTGGTCATGTGGTGTACGTTTATTTCATCACAAAACCCGTCAGCAACATATGTCCAGTGAACTCCACAAAGCAAATACAGCATGGTCAAGTAAGATAATGTTTTCAACAGTTTACAAAAAAAACGACTGATTTTGAACTACAGACTTACCCCAAATCAGCACAAAGACAACAGCATTACGTCATAAACAATATCCAAACCACAAGCTAGAATGAGTGCTTTTTCCATTTCACTGCTAGAATCAGAAGTTTTGACTTCCTGTTTATTGTCTGCTTATAGTGAACCACAAAGTCTGGCATTAATAGTGAATGTCGATGCCACCCGCTAGGAACAGCTGGTGCTTTCATGCATGATTCAGTGTTGCTTGCCTCGAAGCGATCATAAAAGGCATTTAGCTCGTCTGGTAGGCTCACGTAATGAGACAACTCACTGCTGGGTTTCTCTAAGTAGTCCGTAATAGTTTGCAGGCCCTGCCACATCCGACAAGCATCCGAGCCGGTGTAGTTGGATTTGATCTTAGTCCTGTATTGACACTTTGCCTGTTTGATCGTTCGTCTGAGGGCATAGCGGTATTTCTTATAAGCACCTGGATTAGTGTCCCGCTCCTGGAAAGCAGCAGCTCTAGCCTTTGGCTTGGTGCGAATGCTGCCTGTAATCCATGGCTTCTGGTTGGGATATGTATGTATGGTCACTGTGGGCATGACATCATCAATGCACTTATTGATGAAGCCGGTGACTGAGGTGGTGTACTCCTCAGTGCCATTGGATGAATCCCGGAACATATTCCAATCTGTGCTAGCAAAACAGTCTTTTAGTGTAGCATCTGCATCATCTGACCACTTCCGTATTGAGTGAGTCACTGGTACTTCCTGCTTTAGTTTTTGCTTGTAAGCATAAATCAGGAGGATAGAATCATGGTCAGATTTGCCAAATGGAGGGTAGGCTTTATATGCGTCTCTGTGTCTGGAGTAAAGGTGGTCTGGAGTGTTTTTTTCCTCTGGTTGCACATGTGACATGCTGGTAGAAATTAGATAAAATTGTTTTAAGTTTTCCTGCATGAAAGTCCCCGGCCACTAGGAGTAATGCGTCTGGGTGAGCATTTTCTTGTTTGCTTTTGGCCTTATAAAGGCGTTGAGAGTAGTTTTAGTGCCAGCATCGGTTTTGGTGATAAATAGATGGCTACGAAAAATATAGATGAAAACTCTCTTAGTAGAGAGTGTAGTCTACAGTTTGTCATGAGGTACTCTACCTCAGGCGAGCAATAGCCTGAGACCTCCTTAATATTAGGCATTGCGCACCAGCTGTTATTGACAAATAGACACACACCCCCACCCCTCGTCTTAACAGATGTAGCTGTTCTGTCCTGCCGATGCACAGAAAACACAACTGAATATTATCTGTGTCGTCATTCAGCCAAGACTTGGTAGGATAGTCTCGAGCGAAGATCATCCAGTTTATTCTCCAGTGATTGCACGTTGGCCAATAGAATGGATGGTAGAGCCGGGTTACCCACTCGCCAACTAATTCTCAAAAGGCACCCCTATCTCCACCCCTTGTATATCCGTCTTTTCTTCAAGCGAATGATGGGGATTTGGGCCTGGTCCCAGAGAATGATGGGGATTTGGGCCTGGTCTCGGTGAAGCAGTATATCCTTCGCGTCGGAATCCTTAAGGAAAAAATCTTCATCCAGTTCGACGTGAGTAATCACTGTTCTGATGTCATAAGAGATGGTAGCAGCAACATTATGTACAAAACAAGTTACAAACAATGCGAAAAAAACACAAAATAACGCAAACACAAAATAGTCTGGTAACCATTTATTCCATCCTTGTCTGGAAAACACATAGTTACTAAACATCTGTTTGTGTGTTGGTAGCAATGATGATCGTGTATAAATTGTCTATGGTTGGTTAGTTGGTTCTCAGCTGGCTAGCAATCTTGCTGGCAAATTTAATGACACTAGCTAACAGTAAGATGACAATAATTAAATGCCCACGTTAGGTATGCTAAGCTACCCAGTCTAATATAGATCAATATATTTAGTGGGGTGATTAAATTGTGTATTGTTGGGTGTTTTGTTGTAGGTGGTACATCATCTGATTCCACCAGCATGTGCTTCCAACCCTTAACCTTGCACAAGGTGAAGGTAAATTGGCAAACATATTTACCAGCTGACAGCTAATATAGCTACATTTAGCATTGCATAAACATGAATGTGGTAGTGTTTGTATGGGTTTGTGTTTGTGTTATGGGATAACATGTAGCCTGAGTACCACAGAGTATCTTCCTGACCATGTGATCATTTTAGCCCACCCCTATTAAATGTTTACCTTTCCTCTTTGTAAAACTCAGGTTGTCTGGAGTCCTTCCACAGTTCCCTGCTGAAACATACCCCCAAGGCAGCTGAATTTTGGGTAAACAAGCGTGAGGAGCACAACAAGATTGCGGGACAAAAACCAGCAAGGGACACTGAAGGTATAAAATCAATACTACAACAGTAATGACATAACCATCTCATTATTTTCTCTGCAGATTCTTAAAGCACAATACAAAGACATGTCTACAAAAAGCCCCTGCCAAGGGCTACTATTGACACAAACGATTTGTCAAAGTCAATGGCCTGAGGGAGGTTTACAGACAGGTCTTTGAGATTAGGAAGGGTGTTTCGGTTGTGCTTAGAGACAGTAAATGCACTGTTGTGAATGAGAACGATTGAAAGGTGCCATTTCTCCTCAATCTTCCATAAGCAACAATACATACTGTTTGAGAACTGCTATGACTTTCACACCTTCTGCAGCCCCCCAGCCCATTCACTTTGTTGACTGATCTTTCCTCTCAAAAGCAGCTTCCAATGTCCTTCATTGCACCTAAACACTAAAGTCCCAATTAATTAGTCAATCTACCAACAATGGGGTTGTTTACCTACGTCCCTTCCACAACAAGTGTAAAATGGTAACACCACGACCACATCTTTCCAGGAGATGTGCAGTACCAGCAAATCAGCTGCAAGAGGTCGAAAAAGTTGGTGGTGAAGGTCTACAAGCCTTACACTACTTCCGGCAGAGTCTTATCCAGCTGGCCGTACACCGAAGACGGGTCAATACCATTCACCACAAGCACAAAGAGTCTCAGCTTCCACAACCCAGCATGCCAAACACCATTGCCAGTTGTGCTTGACCAAACAGATCAGTTCTGAAAAAGATCCAATCAAATCAAATTTATTTGTCACATACACACGGTTAGCAGATGTGAATGCGAGTGTAGCGAAATGCTTGTGCTTCTAGTTCCGACAATGCAGTAATAACCAACGAGTAATCTAACCTAATAATTCCAAAACTACTACTTTATACCCATAAGTGTATAGGGATAAAGAATATGTACATAAAGATATATGAATGAGTGATGGAACAGAACTGCATAGGCAAGATGCAGTAGATGGTATCGAGTACAGTATATACATATGAGATGAGTAATGTGGGGTATGTAAACAAAGTGGCATAGTTTAAAGTGGTTTTTGGGTTGTCTGTGTAAACGTAGCCATTGTGGCTCAGTGTAAAACCATGTAGAACCACCATAAAACACTGTAAATATGGATATTTTATATCAATCTTCAAAAGTTGTCTGCCTTTATGGATTCACATAAAATATTCATAGAAACTGTACAGGGCTCTGAAGCATCCAACGTATGTTAGACATTCAGATATATCCAAAGAACGTTATTTGTCAAAATTTAAAATACAGGGGAGTGTACACTACTTAACTAAGTCAAATAGAGAACTGGGTAGCCTAGTGGTTAGAGCGTTGGACAAGTAATTAGAAGGTTGCAAGTTCAAACCCCTGAGCTGACAAGGTACAAATCTTTCGTTCTGCCCCTGAACAGGCAGTTAACCCACTGTTCCTAGGCTGTCATTGAAAATAAGAATTTGTTCATAACTGACTTGCATAGTCAAATTTAAAATAATGTTAAATGGTAAAAGCAACAAACCAAAAAATACAGTATGTACAGTTCAGTGTGTCTCAGGTGCAGAGAACTGTAGCTGCAGATTTTTACGCCAGATAATGTGATTTAACCAAAGTTTTTGGGTTTCAATTACTGGGAGTCACAGGATAGGTAGGTACTGTTTAGTCTACCACTGATAGTTTTTTGACCAACCTTATCTTGACGATTATTGTCTTCATCCTCGATTTGTGGAAACAGGAGTTTCATAAAATGTCTGTGTCTTGTAGCAGAGGGTCCGTTTGAATATAGAAAATGCTTTGTGAAGTAATCCAACAACGTGTACGCCGCCATCTTGTTTATTTCAAGTCTTCTCTCATTGATCAAGACAGGTGGGTGTGCTGAGATTCTGCCACTTGCAAATTGAAGAGAAATTATGAAAACAAAGAGAGACGAACGATATACAGTGGCAAGAAAAAGTATGTGAACCCTTTGGAATTACCTGGAGTTCTGCACAAATGGTCATCACATTTCATCTGATCTTCATCAAAGTCACAACAATAGACAAATACAGTCTGCTTAAACTAATAATACACAAATTATTGTATTTTTCTTGTCTATATTGAATACATCATTTAAACATTCACAGTGTAGGTTGGAAATGTGAACCCCTATGCTAACGACTTCTCCAAAAGCTTATTGGATTCAGGAGTCAGCTAACCTGGAGTCCAAATAATGAGACGAGATTGGAGATGGTGGTTAGAGCTGCATTTCCCTATAAAAAACACTCGTAAAATTTGAGTTTGTTTATCACAAGAAGCATTGCCTGATGTGAACCATGCCTCCAACAAAAGAGATCTCAGAAGACCTAAGATTAAGAATTGTTGACTTGCATAAAGCAGGAAATGGGTTACAAAAGTATCTCTAAAAGCCATGATGTTATAGACAAATTGTCTATAAATGGAAAAATTTCAGCACAGTTGCTACTCTCCCTAGGAGTGTCCGTCCTGCAAAGATGACTGCAAGAGCACAGTGCAGAATGCTCAATGAGGTTAAGAAGAATCCTAGAGTGTCAACTAAAGACTTACAGAAATCTCAGGAACATGCTAACATCTCTGTTGACGAGTCTGCGATATGTAAAACACTAAACAAGAACAGTGTTCATGGGAGGACACCGCGGAAGAAGACACTGCTGTCCAAAAAAACATTGCTGCACATCTGAAGTTTGAAAAGTGCACCTGGATGTTCCTCAGCGCTACTGGCAAAATATTCTGTGGACAGATGAATCTACAGTTGAGTTGTTTGGAAGGAACACACAACACAATGTGCGGAGAAAAAAAGGCACAGCACCCCAACATCAAAACCTCATCCCAACCGGAAAGTACAGTGGAGGGGGCCTCATGGTTTGGGGCTACTTTGCTGCCTCAGGGGTTGGACGGCTTGCTATCATCGACAGAAAAATGAATTCCCAAGTTTATCAAGACATTTTGCAGGAGAATGTTAGGCTGTATGTCCGCCAATTGAAGCTCAACAGAAGTTGAGTGATGCAACAGGATAATGACCCAAAACACAGAAGTAAATCAACAACAGAATGGCTTCAACAGAAGAAAATACGCCTTCTGGAGTGACCCAGTCAGAATCCTCACCTCAACCTGATTGAGATGCTGTGGCATGACCTCAAGAGAACAGTTCACACCAGACATCCCAAGAATATTGCTGAAATGAGGGTAGGATAGCATGTTGAGCTCACACCAGGTATCTCTCTCTCTCTCTCTCTCTCTCTTACTGTTTGAGTCTCTGGCAACTCTCCATGACTCACAGAACTGCACTGACTACCAGTTGACAAAGAGACAAGGAAAGAGTGATTGAGAGCAAGAGCAACAGATAAACAAAAGATACACAAAAACAGAGAGAGAGAGAGAATGAGAGAGAGAGAAATAGGAGGCAATAAACAAACATGTCACTAGTGTCTGACTGGACATGTTGTGGTGAACACGGTGACTTCAGCAGCTGAAGAACAGGGCTCATTCGAAATGAGTGTCCATCCTAATCATGGTGGATGTCGAGGAAAAGGAAGCCTTCTGACAGAAAAATCTATTACACCTCTCCATTCACATTACCGTAGGTGTTCATGGTTTTAGGCATAGCCACTGCAGCACCACATAAAAAAAAGAGTGGACAATTTGATTTGTCGCATGTGCCAGATACAACAGTGAAATACTTACTTACAAGCCCTTAACTTACAATGCTTTAAAAAGTTTTAAGAAATATAAGTGTTAAGTAAAAAATAGAAAATAAAAGTAACAAATAATTCAACAGCAGCAGTAAAATAACAATAGCGAGGCTATATACAGGTGGTACCGGTACAGAGTCCATGTGGAGGCTATATACAGGTGGTACCGGTACAGAGTCAATGTGGAGGCTATATACAGGTGGTACCGGTACAGAGTCAATGTGGAGGCTATATACAGGAGGTACCGGTACAGAGTCAATGTGTGGGGGTACCGTTTAGTAATGAGGCTATATACAGGGGGTGCCGGTACAGAGTCAATGTGGAGGCTATATACAGGGGGTACCGGTACAGAGTCAATGTGGAGGCTATATACAGGAGGTACCGGTACATAGTCCATGTGTGGGGGTACCGGTTAGTAATGAGGCTATATACAGGGGGTACTGGTTAGTAATGAGGCTATATACAGGGGGTACCGGTTAGTAATGAGACTATATACAGGGGGTGCCGGTTAGTAATGAGGCTATATACAGGGGGTACCGGTTAGTAATGAGACTATAAACAGGGGTACCGGTTAGTAATGAGGCTATATACAGGGGGTACCGGTTAGTAATGAGGCTATATACATACCGGTTAGTAATGGGTTATATACAGGCGGTACCGGTACAGAGTCAATGTGGAGGCTATATACAGGGGGTACCGGTTAGTAATGAGGCTATATACAGGGGGTACCGGTTAGTACTGAGGCTATATACAGGGGGTACCGGTACAGAGTCAATGTGGAGGCTATATACAGGGGGTACTGGTTAGTAATGAGGCTATATACAGGGGGTACCGGTTAGTAATGAGGCTATATACAGGGGGTACCGGTTAGTAATGAGGTTATATACAGGGGGTACCGGTACAGAGTCAATGTGGAGGCTATATACAGGGGGTACCGGTACAGAGTCAATGTGGAGGCTATATACAGGGAGTACCGGTTAGTAATGAGGCTATATACAGGGGGTACCGGTACAGAGTCAATGTGGAGGCTATATACAGGGAGTACCGGTTAGTAATGAGGCTATATACAGGGGGTACCGGTACAGAGTCAATGTGGAGGCTATATACAGGGAGTACCGGTACAGAGTCAATGTGGAGGCTATATACAGGGAGTACCGGTACAGAGTCAATGTGGAGGCTATATACAGGGAGTACCGGTTAGTAATGAGGCTATATACAGGGGGTACCGGTACAGAGTCAATGTGGAGGCTATATACAGGGAGTACCGGTACAGAGTCAATGTGGAGGCTATATACAGGGAGTACCGGTACAGAGTCAATGTGGAGGCTATATACAGGGAGTACCGGTTAGTAATGAGGCTATATACAGGGGGTACCGGTTAGTACTGAGGCTATATACAGGGGGTACCGGGACAGAGTCAATGTGGAGGCTATATACAGGGGGTACTGGTACAGAGTCAATGTGGAGGCTATATACAGGGAGTACCGGTACAGAGTCAATGTGGAGGCTATATACAGGGAGTACCGGTACAGAGTCAATGTGGAGGCTATACACAGGTGGTGCCAGTTAGTAATGAGGCTATATACAGGGGGTACTGGTTAGTAATGAGGCTATATACAGGGGGTACTGGTTAGTAATGAGGCTATATACAGGGGGTACTGGTTAGTAATGAGGCTATATACAGGGGGTACTGGTTAGTAATGAGGCTATATACAGGGGGTACCGGTTAGTAATGAGGCTATATACAGGGGGTGCCGGTACAGAGTCAATGTGTGGGGGTACCGGTTAGTCGAGGTAATATAGGTAATATGGACATGTACAGTAGGTAGAGTTAAAGTGACTATGGTATAGCCGTCTGCAGTGCTGGGCAAAAAAAAATTCCATTCTCCTCCAGTCTAAGAAAGACATCGCAGTAACCCCCACCCCCAAACTACTTCCTGTGGCTATGGCCTTAGGCTTTCAATGGCAGGATGATGGGAACTGGGTGCTATAGAAGGCTGGGGTCGTCATGGATACCTGTTGCCACCTAGTGGTTAAAACAGTCAGAAACATGTGAGGTCATAAAACAAACTGTAATTTTCCACTGAATTATCATATGAAAAGTAGTAAACTCAATCGCATGTCCTTTTACAACTTTTATTTTGTTTAAAAACAGCTCCGTTCAAATTCTGCCCATAAAAACTATTTTCAGTCTTATAGTAAGATTGCATTGCTAAGCCATTTCTTCACAATGTGCTTGTTGTCCCCATCCAGAACCACTATCAGGAGGACCAAGGCAAGGTGCTTATGACAACAGATTCACATACACAGAAAATTCTTCACAACACCAACTATTAGAAGAAACAGAACGGGTCACATTTGACAGTCTCAAATCCTATTAAAACGCACAGTTTTGTATGAAGGGGTTGTGTGCTCTGATGTTTGTGTGGCTGAGTAATGGAGTTACTCACTGTTTTGATCTTGCTAGTGGTAAACAGGGGGGCCGGGGGTCAATTCCATTTAAATTTCAGTCATATAAGGATGTGCACTGAAATCCCAGTTATCTTCAATGTATTTCAATGAGGACCATTTGGAATTTGGTCTACTTTCTGAATTAACTGGAAATTAAATGGAATTGACCTCAAACCTGGTAATCAGGAGGGGGGGGGGGGTCCTTCATATACGGCTATTGTTTTGTTAAATGGTATATTGATATTGAAGGATTCTTAGGTATCAATCACACCGTAGACACGTCATTCAGCGGTGTTGGTAAACTAGAGGGTTAACAGCATGCCCTCATAATGGAGGGTGCAATGGGGAAGGGTCAATGAATACTGTCTGTAAAGGGGAAGGGTCAATGAATACTGTCTGTAAAGGGGAAGGGTCAATGAATACTGTCTGTAAAGGGGAAGGGTCAATGAATACTGTCTGTAAAGGGGAAGGGTCAATGAATACTGTCTGTAAAGGGGAAGGGTCAATGAATACTGTCTGTAAAGGGGAAGGGTCAATGAATACTGTCTATTAAGGGGAAGGGTAAATGAATACTGTCTATAAAGGGGAAGGGTCAATGAATACTGTCTATAAAGGGGAAGGGTAAAGGGGAAGGGT